>NW_027487150.1:0-17285 GCF_050908995.1 Andrena cerasifolii | reverse complement strand
AAAATGTAAATGTAAATGTAAAAATATAAAATGTAAATGTAAATGTAAAAATATAAAATGTAAATGTAAATGTAAAAATATAAAATGTAAATGTAAATGTAAAAATATAAAATGTAAATGTAAATGTAAAAATATAAAATGTAAATGTAAATGTAAAAATATAAAATGTAAATGTAAATGTAAAAATATAAAATGTAAATGTAAATGTAAAAATATAAAATGTAAATGTAAATGTAAAAATATAAAATGTAAATGTAAATGTAAAAATATAAAATGTAAATGTAAATGTAAAAATATAAAATGTAAATGTAAATGTAAAAATATAAAATGTAAATGTAAATGTAAAAATATAAAATGTAAATGTAAATGTAAAAATATAAAATGTAAATGTAAATGTAAAAATATAAAATGTAAATGTAAATGTAAAAATATAAAATGTAAATGTAAATGTAAAAATATAAAATGTAAATGTAAATGTAAAAATATAAAATGTAAATGTAAATGTAAAAATATAAAATGTAAATGTAAATGTAAAAATATAAAATGTAAATGTAAATGTAAAAATATAAAATGTAAATGTAAATGTAAAAATATAAAATGTAAATGTAAATGTAAAAATATAAAATGTAAATGTAAATGTAAAAATATAAAATGTAAATGTAAATGTAAAAATATAAAATGTAAATGTAAATGTAAAAATATAAAATGTAAATGTAAATGTAAAAATATAAAATGTAAATGTAAATGTAAAAATATAAAATGTAAATGTAAATGTAAAAATATAAAATGTAAATGTAAATGTAAAAATATAAAATGTAAATGTAAATGTAAAAATATAAAATGTAAATGTAAATGTAAAAATATAAAATGTAAATGTAAATGTAAAAATATAAAATGTAAATGTAAATGTAAAAATATAAAATGTAAATGTAAATGTAAAAATATAAAATGTAAATGTAAATGTAAAAATATAAAATGTAAATGTAAATGTAAAAATATAAAATGTAAATGTAAATGTAAAAATATAAAATGTAAATGTAAATGTAAAAATATAAAATGTAAATGTAAATGTAAAAATATAAAATGTAAATGTAAATGTAAAAATATAAAATGTAAATGTAAATGTAAAAATATAAAATGTAAATGTAAATGTAAAAATATAAAATGTAAATGTAAATGTAAAAATATAAAATGTAAATGTAAATGTAAAAATATAAAATGTAAATGTAAATGTAAAAATATAAAATGTAAATGTAAATGTAAAAATATAAAATGTAAATGTAAATGTAAAAATATAAAATGTAAATGTAAATGTAAAAATATAAAATGTAAATGTAAATGTAAAAATATAAAATGTAAATGTAAATGTAAAAATATAAAATGTAAATGTAAATGTAAAAATATAAAATGTAAATGTAAATGTAAAAATATAAAATGTAAATGTAAATGTAAAAATATAAAATGTAAATGTAAATGTAAAAATATAAAATGTAAATGTAAATGTAAAAATATAAAATGTAAATGTAAATGTAAAAATATAAAATGTAAATGTAAATGTAAAAATATAAAATGTAAATGTAAAAATATAAAATGTAAATGTAAAATATAAAATGTAAATGTAAAATATAAAATGTAAATGTGAAAATATAAAATGTAAATGTGAAAATATAAAATGTAAATGTGAAAATATAAAATGTAAATGTGAAAATATAAAATGTAAATGTGAAAATATAAAATGTAAATGTGAAAATATAAAATGTAAATGTGAAAATATAAAATGTAAATGTGAAAATATAAAATGTAAATGTGAAAATATAAAATGTAAATGTGAAAATATAAAATGTAAATGTGAAAATATAAAATGTAAATGTGAAAATATAAAATGTAAATGTGAAAATATAAAATGTAAATGTGAAAATATAAAATGTAAATGTGAAAATATAAAATGTAAATGTGAAAATATAAAATGTAAATGTGAAAATATAAAATGTAAATGTGAAAATATAAAATGTAAATGTGAAAATATAAAATGTAAATGTGAAAATATAAAATGTAAATGTGAAAATATAAAATGTAAATGTGAAAATATAAAATGTAAATGTGAAAATATAAAATGTAAATGTGAAAATATAAAATGTAAATGTGAAAATATAAAATGTAAATGTGAAAATATAAAATGTAAATGTGAAAATATAAAATGTAAATGTGAAAATATAAAATGTAAATGTGAAAATATAAAATGTAAATGTGAAAATATAAAATGTAAATGTGAAAATATAAAATGTAAATGTGAAAATATAAAATGTAAATGTGAAAATATAAAATGTAAATGTGAAAATATAAAATGTAAATGTGAAAATATAAAATGTAAATGTGAAAATATAAAATGTAAATGTGAAAATATAAAATGTAAATGTGAAAATATAAAATGTAAATGTGAAAATATAAAATGTAAATGTGAAAATATAAAATGTAAATGTGAAAATATAAAATGTAAATGTGAAAATATAAAATGTAAATGTGAAAATATAAAATGTAAATGTGAAAATATAAAATGTAAATGTGAAAATATAAAATGTAAATGTGAAAATATAAAATGTAAATGTGAAAATATAAAATGTAAATGTGAAAATATAAAATGTAAATGTGAAAATATAAAATGTAAATGTGAAAATATAAAATGTAAATGTGAAAATATAAAATGTAAATGTGAAAATATAAAATGTAAATGTGAAAATATAAAATGTAAATGTGAAAATATAAAATGTAAATGTGAAAATATAAAATGTAAATGTGAAAATATAAAATGTAAATGTGAAAATATAAAATGTAAATGTGAAAATATAAAATGTAAATGTGAAAATATAAAATGTAAATGTGAAAATATAAAATGTAAATGTGAAAATATAAAATGTAAATGTGAAAATATAAAATGTAAATGTGAAAATATAAAATGTAAATGTGAAAATATAAAATGTAAATGTGAAAATATAAAATGTAAATGTGAAAATATAAAATGTAAATGTGAAAATATAAAATGTAAATGTGAAAATATAAAATGTAAATGTGAAAATATAAAATGTAAATGTGAAAATATAAAATGTAAATGTGAAAATATAAAATGTAAATGTGAAAATATAAAATGTAAATGTGAAAATATAAAATGTAAATGTGAAAATATAAAATGTAAATGTGAAAATATAAAATGTAAATGTGAAAATATAAAATGTAAATGTAAAAATATAAAATGTAAATGTAAAAATATAAAATGTAAATGTAAAAATATAAAATGTAAATGTGAAAATATAAAATGTAAATGTAAAAATATAAAATGTAAATGTAAAAATATAAAATGTAAATGTAAAAATATAAAATGTAAATGTAAAAATATAAAATGTAAATGTAAAAATATAAAATGTAAATGTAAAAATATAAAATGTAAATGTAAAAATATAAAATGTAAATGTAAAAATATAAAATGTAAATGTAAAAATATAAAATGTAAATGTAAAAATATAAAATGTAAATGTAAAAATATAAAATGTAAATGTAAAAATATAAAATGTAAATGTAAAAATATAAAATGTAAATGTAAAAATATAAAATGTAAATGTAAAAATATAAAATGTAAATGTAAAAATATAAAATGTAAATGTAAAAATATAAAATGTAAATGTAAAAATATAAAATGTAAATGTAAAAATATAAAATGTAAATGTAAAAATATAAAATGTAAATGTAAAAATATAAAATGTAAATGTAAAAATATAAAATGTAAATGTAAAATATAAAATGTATGTAAATGTAAAAATATAAAATGTAAATGTAAAAATATAAAATGTAAATGTAAAATATAAAATGTAAATGTGAAAATATAAAATGTAAATGTGAAAATATAAAATGTAAATGTGAAAATATAAAATGTAAATGTGAAAATATAAAATGTAAATGTGAAAATATAAAATGTAAATGTGAAAATATAAAATGTAAATGTGAAAATATAAAATGTAAATGTGAAAATATAAAATGTAAATGTGAAAATATAAAATGTAAATGTGAAAATATAAAATGTAAATGTGAAAATATAAAATGTAAATGTGAAAATATAAAATGTAAATGTGAAAATATAAAATGTAAATGTGAAAATATAAAATGTAAATGTGAAAATATAAAATGTAAATGTGAAAATATAAAATGTAAATGTGAAAATATAAAATGTAAATGTGAAAATATAAAATGTAAATGTGAAAATATAAAATGTAAATGTGAAAATATAAAATGTAAATGTGAAAATATAAAATGTAAATGTGAAAATATAAAATGTAAATGTGAAAATATAAAATGTAAATGTGAAAATATAAAATGTAAATGTGAAAATATAAAATGTAAATGTGAAAATATAAAATGTAAATGTGAAAATATAAAATGTAAATGTGAAAATATAAAATGTAAATGTGAAAATATAAAATGTAAATGTGAAAATATAAAATGTAAATGTGAAAATATAAAATGTAAATGTGAAAATATAAAATGTAAATGTGAAAATATAAAATGTAAATGTGAAAATATAAAATGTAAATGTGAAAATATAAAATGTAAATGTGAAAATATAAAATGTAAATGTGAAAATATAAAATGTAAATGTGAAAATATAAAATGTAAATGTGAAAATATAAAATGTAAATGTGAAAATATAAAATGTAAATGTGAAAATATAAAATGTAAATGTGAAAATATAAAATGTAAATGTGAAAATATAAAATGTAAATGTGAAAATATAAAATGTAAATGTGAAAATATAAAATGTAAATGTGAAAATATAAAATGTAAATGTGAAAATATAAAATGTAAATGTGAAAATATAAAATGTAAATGTGAAAATATAAAATGTAAATGTGAAAATATAAAATGTAAATGTGAAAATATAAAATGTAAATGTGAAAATATAAAATGTAAATGTGAAAATATAAAATGTAAATGTGAAAATATAAAATGTAAATGTGAAAATATAAAATGTAAATGTGAAAATATAAAATGTAAATGTGAAAATATAAAATGTAAATGTGAAAATATAAAATGTAAATGTGAAAATATAAAATGTAAATGTGAAAATATAAAATGTAAATGTGAAAATATAAAATGTAAATGTGAAAATATAAAATGTAAATGTGAAAATATAAAATGTAAATGTGAAAATATAAAATGTAAATGTGAAAATATAAAATGTAAATGTGAAAATATAAAATGTAAATGTGAAAATATAAAATGTAAATGTGAAAATATAAAATGTAAATGTGAAAATATAAAATGTAAATGTGAAAATATAAAATGTAAATGTGAAAATATAAAATGTAAATGTGAAAATATAAAATGTAAATGTGAAAATATAAAATGTAAATGTGAAAATATAAAATGTAAATGTGAAAATATAAAATGTAAATGTGAAAATATAAAATGTAAATGTGAAAATATAAAATGTAAATGTGAAAATATAAAATGTAAATGTGAAAATATAAAATGTAAATGTGAAAATATAAAATGTAAATGTGAAAATAATAAAATGTAAATGTGAAAATATAAAATGTAAATGTGAAAATATAAAATGTAAATGTGAAAATATAAAATGTAAATGTGAAAATATAAAATGTAAATGTGAAAATATAAAATGTAAATGTGAAAATATAAAATGTAAATGTGAAAATATAAAATGTAAATGTGAAATATAAAATGTAAATGTGAAAATATAAAATGTAAATGTGAAAATATAAAATGTAAATGTGAAAATATAAAATGTAAATGTGAAAATATAAAATGTAAATGTGAAAATATAAAATGTAAATGTGAAAATATAAAATGTAAATGTGAAAATATAAAATGTAAATGTGAAAATATAAAATGTAAATGTGAAAATATAAAATGTAAATGTGAAAATATAAAATGTAAATGTGAAAATATAAAATGTAAATGTGAAAATATAAAATGTAAATGTGAAAATATAAAATGTAAATGTGAAAATATAAAATGTAAATGTGAAAATATAAAATGTAAATGTGAAAATATAAAATGTAAATGTGAAAATATAAAATGTAAATGTGAAAATATAAAATGTAAATGTGAAAATATAAAATGTAAATGTGAAAATATAAAATGTAAATGTGAAAATATAAAATGTAAATGTGAAAATATAAAATGTAAATGTGAAAATATAAAATGTAAATGTGAAAATATAAAATGTAAATGTGAAAATATAAAATGTAAATGTGAAAATATAAAATGTAAATGTGAAAATATAAAATGTAAATGTGAAAATATAAAATGTAAATGTGAAAATATAAAATGTAAATGTGAAAATATAAAATGTAAATGTGAAAATATAAAATGTAAATGTGAAAATATAAAATGTAAATGTGAAAATATAAAATGTAAATGTGAAAATATAAAATGTAAATGTGAAAATATAAAATGTAAATGTGAAAATATAAAATGTAAATGTGAAAATATAAAATGTAAATGTGAAAATATAAAATGTAAATGTGAAAATATAAAATGTAAATGTGAAAATATAAAATGTAAATGTGAAAATATAAAATGTAAATGTGAAAATATAAAATGTAAATGTGAAAATATAAAATGTAAATGTGAAAATATAAAATGTAAATGTGAAAATATAAAATGTAAATGTCAAAATATAAAATGTAAATGTCAAAATATAAAATGTAAATGTCAAAATATAAAATGTAAATGTCAAAATATAAAATGTAAATGTGAAAATATAAAATGTAAATGTGAAAATATAAAATGTAAATGTGAAAATATAAAATGTAAATGTGAAAATATAAAATGTAAATGTGAAAATATAAAATGTAAATGTGAAAATATAAAATGTAAATGTGAAAATATAAAATGTAAATGTGAAAATATAAAATGTAAATGTGAAAATATAAAATGTAAATGTGAAAATATAAAATGTAAATGTGAAAATATAAAATGTAAATGTGAAAATATAAAATGTAAATGTGAAAATATAAAATGTAAATGTGAAAATATAAAATGTAAATGTGAAAATATAAAATGTAAATGTAAAAATATAAAATGTAAATGTCAAAATATAAAATGTAAATGTCAAAATATAAAATGTAAATGTCAAAATATAAAATGTAAATGTCAAAATATAAAATGTAAATGTCAAAATATAAAATGTAAATGTCAAAATATAAAATGTAAATGTAAAAATGTAAAATGTAAATGTAAAAATGTAAAATGTAAATGTCAAAATATAAAATGTAAATGTCAAAATATAAAATGTAAATGTAAAAATGTAAAATGTAAATGTAAAAATGTAAAATGTAAATGTAAAAATGTAAAATGTAAATGTAAAAATATAAAATGTAAATGTAAAAATGTAAAATGTAAATGTAAAAATGTAAAATGTAAATGTAAAAATTTAAAATGTAAATGTAAAAATGTAAAATGTAAATGTAAAAATGTAAAATGTAAATGTAAAAATGTAAAATGTAAATGTAAAAATGTAAAATGTAAATGTAAAAATGTAAAATGTAAATGTAAAAATGTAAAATGTAAATGTAAAAATGTAAAATGTAAATGTAAAAATGTAAAATGTAAATGTAAAAATGTAAAATGTAAATGTAAAAATGTAAAATGTAAATGTAAAAATGTAAAATGTAAATGTAAAAATGTAAAATGTAAATGTAAAAATGTAAAATGTAAATGTAAAAATGTAAAATGTAAATGTAAAAATGTAAAATGTAAATGTAAAAATGTAAAATGTAAATGTAAAAATGTAAAATGTAAATGTAAAAATGTAAAATGTAAATGTAAAAATGTAAAATGTAAATGTAAAAATGTAAAATGTAAATGTAAAAATATAAAATGTAAATGTAAAAATATAAAATGTAAATGTAAAAATATAAAATGTAAATGTAAAAATATAAAATGTAAATGTAAAAATATAAAATGTAAATGTAAAAATATAAAATGTAAATGTAAAAATATAAAATGTAAATGTAAAAATATAAAATGTAAATGTAAAAATATAAAATGTAAATGTAAAAATATAAAATGTAAATGTAAAAATATAAAATGTAAATGTAAAAATATAAAATGTAAATGTAAAAATATAAAATGTAAATGTAAAAATATAAAATGTAAATGTAAAAATATAAAATGTAAATGTAAAAATATAAAATGTAAATGTAAAAATATAAAATGTAAATGTAAAAATATAAAATGTAAATGTAAAAATATAAAATGTAAATGTAAAAATATAAAATGTAAATGTAAAAATATAAAATGTAAATGTAAAAATATAAAATGTAAATGTAAAAATATAAAATGTAAATGTAAAAATATAAAATGTAAATGTAAAAATATAATGTAAATGTAAAAATATAAAATGTAAATGTAAAAATATAAAATGTAAATGTAAAAATATAAAATGTAAATGTAAAAATATAAAATGTAAATGTAAAAATATAAAATGTAAATGTAAAAATATAAAATGTAAATGTAAAAATATAAAATGTAAATGTAAAAATATAAAATGTAAATGTAAAAATATAAAATGTAAATGTAAAAATATAAAATGTAAATGTAAAAATATAAAATGTAAATGTAAAAATATAAAATGTAAATGTAAAAATATAAAATGTAAATGTAAAAATATAAAATGTAAATGTAAAAATATAAAATGTAAATGTAAAAATATAAAATGTAAATGTAAAAATATAAAATGTAAATGTAAAAATATAAAATGTAAATGTAAAAATATAAAATGTAAATGTAAAAATATAAAATGTAAATGTAAAAATATAAAATGTAAATGTAAAAATATAAAATGTAAATGTAAAAATATAAAATGTAAATGTAAAAATATAAAATGTAAATGTAAAAATATAAAATGTAAATGTAAAAATATAAAATGTAAATGTAAAAATATAAAATGTAAATGTAAAAATATAAAATGTAAATGTAAAAATATAAAATGTAAATGTAAAAATATAAAATGTAAATGTAAAAATATAAAATGTAAATGTAAAAATATAAAATGTAAATGTAAAAATATAAAATGTAAATGTAAAAATATAAAATGTAAATGTAAAAATATAAAATGTAAATGTAAAAATATAAAATGTAAATGTAAAAATATAAAATGTAAATGTAAAAATATAAAATGTAAATGTAAAAATATAAAATGTAAATGTAAAAATATAAAATGTAAATGTAAAAATATAAAATGTAAATGTAAAAATATAAAATGTAAATGTAAAAATATAAAATGTAAATGTAAAAATATAAAATGTAAATGTAAAAATATAAAATGTAAATGTAAAAATATAAAATGTAAATGTAAAAATATAAAATGTAAATGTAAAAATATAAAATGTAAATGTAAAAATATAAAATGTAAATGTAAAAATATAAAATGTAAATGTAAAAATATAAAATGTAAATGTAAAAATATAAAATGTAAATGTAAAAATATAAAATGTAAATGTAAAAATATAAAATGTAAATGTAAAAATATAAAATGTAAATGTAAAAATATAAAATGTAAATGTAAAAATATAAAATGTAAATGTAAAAATATAAAATGTAAATGTAAAAATATAAAATGTAAATGTAAAAATATAAAATGTAAATGTAAAAATATAAAATGTAAATGTAAAAATATAAAATGTAAATGTAAAAATATAAAATGTAAATGTAAAAATATAAAATGTAAATGTAAAAATATAAAATGTAAATGTAAAAATATAAAATGTAAATGTAAAAATATAAAATGTAAATGTAAAAATATAAAATGTAAATGTAAAAATATAAAATGTAAATGTAAAAATATAAAATGTAAATGTAAAAATATAAAATGTAAATGTAAAAATATAAAATGTAAATGTAAAAATATAAAATGTAAATGTAAAAATATAAAATGTAAATGTAAAAATATAAAATGTAAATGTAAAAATATAAAATGTAAATGTAAAAATATAAAATGTAAATGTAAAAATATAAAATGTAAATGTAAAAATATAAAATGTAAATGTAAAAATATAAAATGTAAATGTAAAAATATAAAATGTAAATGTAAAAATATAAAATGTAAATGTAAAAATATAAAATGTAAATGTAAAAATATAAAATGTAAAAATATAAAATGTAAATGTAAAAATATAAAATGTAAATGTAAAAATATAAAATGTAAATGTAAAAATATAAAATGTAAATGTAAAAATATAAAATGTAAATGTAAAAATATAAAATGTAAATGTAAAAATATAAAATGTAAATGTAAAAATATAAAATGTAAATGTAAAAATATAAAATGTAAATGTAAAAATATAAAATGTAAATGTAAAAATATAAAATGTAAATGTAAAAATATAAAATGTAAATGTAAAAATATAAAATGTAAATGTAAAAATATAAAATGTAAATGTAAAAATATAAAATGTAAATGTAAAAATATAAAATGTAAATGTAAAAATATAAAATGTAAATGTAAAAATATAAAATGTAAATGTAAAAATATAAAATGTAAATGTAAAAATATAAAATGTAAATGTAAAAATATAAAATGTAAATGTAAAAATATAAAATGTAAATGTAAAAATATAAAATGTAAATGTAAATGTAAAAATAAAAATGTAAATGTAAAAATATAAAATGTAAATGTAAAAATATAAAATGTAAATGTAAAAATATAAAATGTAAATGTAAAAATATAAAATGTAAATGTAAAAATATAAAATGTAAATGTAAAAATATAAAATGTAAATGTAAAAATATAAAATGTAAATGTAAAAATATAAAATGTAAATGTAAAAATATAAAATGTAAATGTAAAAATATAAAATGTAAATGTAAAAATATAAAATGTAAATGTAAAAATATAAAATGTAAATGTAAAAATATAAAATGTAAATGTAAAAATATAAAATGTAAATGTAAAAATATAAAATGTAAATGTAAAAATATAAAATGTAAATGTAAAAATATAAAATGTAAATGTAAAAATATAAAATGTAAATGTAAAAATATAAAATGTAAATGTAAAAATATAAAATGTAAATGTAAAAATATAAAATGTAAATGTAAAAATATAAAATGTAAATGTAAAAATATAAAATGTAAATGTAAAAATATAAAATGTAAATGTAAAAATATAAAATGTAAATGTAAAAATATAAAATGTAAATGTAAAAATATAAAATGTAAATGTAAAAATATAAAATGTAAATGTAAAAATATAAAATGTAAATGTAAAAATATAAAATGTAATGTAAAAATATAAAATGTAAATGTAAAAATATAAAATGTAAATGTAAAAATATAAAATGTAAATGTAAAAATATAAAATGTAAATGTAAAAATATAAAATGTAAATGTAAAAATATAAAATGTAAATGTAAAAATATAAAATGTAAATGTAAAAATATAAAATGTGAATGTAAAAATATAAAATGTGAATGTAAAAATATAAAATGTGAATGTAAAAATATAAAATGTGAATGTAAAAATATAAAATGTGAATGTAAAAATATAAAATGTGAATGTAAAAATATAAAATGTGAATGTAAAAATATAAAATGTGAATGTAAAAATATAAAATGTGAATGTAAAAATATAAAATGTGAATGTAAAAATATAAAATGTGAATGTAAAAATATAAAATGTGAATGTAAAAATATAAAATGTGAATGTAAAAATATAAAATGTGAATGTAAAAATATAAAATGTGAATGTAAAAATATAAAATGTGAATGTAAAAATATAAAATGTGAATGTAAAAATATAAAATGTGAATGTAAAAATATAAAATGTGAATGTAAAAATATAAAATGTGAATGTAAAAATATAAAATGTGAATGTAAAAATATAAAATGTGAATGTAAAAATATAAAATGTGAATGTAAAAATATAAAATGTGAATGTAAAAATATAAAATGTGAATGTAAAAATATAAAATGTGAATGTAAAAATATAAAATGTGAATGTAAAAATATAAAATGTGAATGTAAAAATATAAAATGTGAATGTAAAAATATAAAATGTGAATGTAAAAATATAAAATGTGAATGTAAAAATATAAAATGTGAATGTAAAAATATAAAATGTGAATGTAAAAATATAAAATGTGAATGTAAAAATATAAAATGTGAATGTAAAAATATAAAATGTGAATGTAAAAATATAAAATGTGAATGTAAAAATATAAAATGTGAATGTAAAAATATAAAATGTGAATGTAAAAATATAAAATGTGAATGTAAAAATATAAAATGTGAATGTAAAAATATAAAATGTGAATGTAAAAATATAAAATGTGAATGTAAAAATATAAAATGTGAATGTAAAAATATAAAATGTGAATGTAAAAATATAAAATGTGAATGTAAAAATATAAAATGTAAATGTAAAAATATAAAATGTAAATGTAAAAATATAAAATGTAAATGTAAAAATATAAAATGTAAATGTAAAAATATAAAATGTAAATGTAAAAATATAAAATGTAAATGTAAAAATATAAAATGTAAATGTAAAAATATAAAATGTAAATGTAAAAATATAAAATGTAAATGTAAAAATATAAAATGTAAATGTAAAAATATAAAATGTAAATGTAAAAATATAAAATGTAAATGTAAAAATATAAAATGTAAATGTAAAAATATAAAATGTAAATGTAAAAATATAAAATGTAAATGTAAAAATATAAAATGTAAATGTAAAAATATAAAATGTAAATGTAAAAATATAAAATGTAAATGTAAAAATATAAAATGTAAATGTAAAAATATAAATGTAAATGTAAAAATATAAAATGTAAATGTAAAAATATAAAATGTAAATGTAAAAATATAAAATGTAAATGTAAAAATATAAAATGTAAATGTAAAAATATAAAATGTAAATGTAAAAATATAAAATGTAAATGTAAAAATATAAAATGTAAATGTAAAAATATAAAATGTAAATGTAAAAATATAAAATGTAAATGTAAAAATATAAAATGTAAATGTAAAAATATAAAATGTAAATGTAAAAATATAAAATGTAAATGTAAAAATATAAAATGTACATGTAAAAATATAAAATGTACATGTAAAAATATAAAATGTACATGTAAAAATATAAAATGTACATGTAAAAATATAAAATGTACATGTAAAAATATAAAATGTACATGTAAAAATATAAAATGTACATGTAAAAATATAAAATGTACATGTAAAAATATAAAATGTACATGTAAAAATATAAAATGTACATGTAAAAATATAAAATGTACATGTAAAAATATAAAATGTACATGTAAAAATATAAAATGTACATGTAAAAATATAAAATGTACATGTAAAAATATAAAATGTACATGTAAAAATATAAAATGTACATGTAAAAATATAAAATGTACATGTAAAAATATAAAATGTACATGTAAAAATATAAAATGTACATGTAAAAATATAAAATGTACATGTAAAAATATAAAATGTACATGTAAAAATATAAAATGTACATGTAAAAATATAAAATGTACATGTAAAAATATAAAATGTACATGTAAAAATATAAAATGTACATGTAAAAATATAAAATGTACATGTAAAAATATAAAATGTACATGTAAAAATATAAAATGTACATGTAAAAATATAAAATGTACATGTAAAAATATAAAATGTACATGTAAAAATATAAAATGTACATGTAAAAATATAAAATGTACATGTAAAAATATAAAATGTACATGTAAAAATATAAAATGTACATGTAAAAATATAAAATGTACATGTAAAAATATAAAATGTACATGTAAAAATATAAAATGTACATGTAAAAATATAAAATGTACATGTAAAAATATAAAATGTACATGTAAAAATATAAAATGTACATGTAAAAATATAAAATGTACATGTAAAAATATAAAATGTACATGTAAAAATATAAAATGTACATGTAAAAATATAAAATGTACATGTAAAAATATAAAATGTACATGTAAAAATATAAAATGTACATGTAAAAATATAAAATGTACATGTAAAAATATAAAATGTACATGTAAAAATATAAAATGTACATGTAAAAATATAAAATGTACATGTAAAAATATAAAATGTAAATGTAAAAATATAAAATGTAAATGTAAAAATATAAAATGTAAATGTAAAAATATAAAATGTAAATGTAAAAATATAAAATGTAAATGTAAAAATATAAAATGTAAATGTAAAAATATAAAATGTAAATGTAAAAATATAAAATGTAAATGTAAAAATATAAAATGTAAATGTAAAAATATAAAATGTAAATGTAAAAATATAAAATGTAAATGTAAAAATATAAAATGTAAATGTAAAAATATAAAATGTAAATGTAAAAATATAAAATGTAAATGTAAAAATATAAAATGTAAATGTAAAAATATAAAATGTAAATGTAAAAATATAAAATGTAAATGTAAAAATATAAAATGTAAATGTAAAAATATAAAATGTAAATGTAAAAATATAAAATGTAAATGTAAAAATATAAAATGTAAATGTAAAAATATAAAATGTAAATGTAAAAATATAAAATGTAAATGTAAAAATATAAAATGTAAATGTAAAAATATAAAATGTAAATGTAAAAATATAAAATGTAAATGTAAAAATATAAAATGTAAATGTAAAAATATAAAATGTAAATGTAAAAATATAAAATGTAAATGTAAAAATATAAAATGTAAATGTAAAAATATAAAATGTAAATGTAAAAATATAAAATGTAAATGTAAAAATATAAAATGTAAATGTAAAAATATAAAATGTAAATGTAAAAATATAAAATGTAAATGTAAAAATATAAAATGTAAATGTAAAAATATAAAATGTAAATGTAAAACTATAAAATGTAAATGTAAAACTATAAAATGTAAATGTAAAACTATAAAATGTAAATGTAAAACTATAAAATGTAAATGTAAAACTATAAAATGTAAATGTAAAACTATAAAATGTAAATGTAAAACTATAAAATGTAAATGTAAAACTATAAAATGTAAATGTAAAACTATAAAATGTAAATGTAAAACTATAAAATGTAAATGTAAAACTATAAAATGTAAATGTAAAACTATAAAATGTAAATGTAAAACTATAAAATGTAAATGTAAAACTATAAAATGTAAATGTAAAACTATAAAATGTAAATGTAAAACTATAAAATGTAAATGTAAAACTATAAAATGTAAATGTAAAACTATAAAATGTAAATGTAAAACTATAAAATGTAAATGTAAAACTATAAAATGTAAATGTAAAACTATAAAATGTAAATGTAAAACTATAAAATGTAAATGTAAAACTATAAAATGTAAATGTAAAACTATAAAATGTAAATGTAAAACTATAAAATGTAAATGTAAAACTATAAAATGTAAATGTAAAACTATAAAATGTAAATGTAAAACTATAAAATGTAAATGTAAAACTATAAAATGTAAATGTAAAACTATAAAATGTAAATGTAAAACTATAAAATGTAAATGTAAAACTATAAAATGTAAATGTAAAACTATAAAATGTAAATGTAAAACTATAAAATGTAAATGTAAAACTATAAAATGTAAATGTAAAACTATAAAATGTAAATGTAAAACTATAAAATGTAAATGTAAAACTATAAAATGTAAATGTAAAACTATAAAATGTAAATGTAAAACTATAAAATGTAAATGTAAAACTATAAAATGTAAATGTAAAACTATAAAATGTAAATGTAAAACTATAAAATGTAAATGTAAAACTATAAAATGTAAATGTAAAACTATAAAATGTAAATGTAAAACTATAAAATGTAAATGTAAAACTATAAAATGTAAATGTAAAACTATAAAATGTAAATGTAAAACTATAAAATGTAAATGTAAAACTATAAAATGTAAATGTAAAACTATAAAATGTAAATGTAAAACTATAAAATGTAAATGTAAAACTATAAAATGTAAATGTAAAACTATAAAATGTAAATGTAAAACTATAAAATGTAAATGTAAAACTATAAAATGTAAATGTAAAACTATAAAATGTAAATGTAAAACTATAAAATGTAAATGTAAAACTATAAAATGTAAATGTAAAACTATAAAATGTAAATGTAAAACTATAAAATGTAAATGTAAAACTATAAAATGTAAATGTAAAACTATAAAATGTAAATGTAAAACTATAAAATGTAAATGTAAAACTATAAAATGTAAATGTAAAACTATAAAATGTAAATGTAAAACTATAAAATGTAAATGTAAAACTATAAAATGTAAATGTAAAACTATAAAATGTAAATGTAAAACTATAAAATGTAAATGTAAAACTATAAAATGTAAATGTAAAACTATAAAATGTAAATGTAAAACTATAAAATGTAAATGTAAAACTATAAAATGTAAATGTAAAACTATAAAATGTAAATGTAAAACTATAAAATGTAAATGTAAAACTATAAAATGTAAATGTAAAACTATAAAATGTAAATGTAAAACTATAAAATGTAAATGTAAAACTATAAAATGTAAATGTAAAACTATAAAATGTAAATGTAAAACTATAAAATGTAAATGTAAAACTATAAAATGTAAATGTAAAACTATAAAATGTAAATGTAAAACTATAAAATGTAAATGTAAAACTATAAAATGTAAATGTAAAACTATAAAATGTAAATGTAAAACTATAAAATGTAAATGTAAAACTATAAAATGTAAATGTAAAACTATAAAATGTAAATGTAAAACTATAAAATGTAAATGTAAAACTATAAAATGTAAATGTAAAACTATAAAATGTAAATGTAAAACTATAAAATGTAAATGTAAAACTATAAAATGTAAATGTAAAACTATAAAATGTAAATGTAAAACTATAAAATGTAAATGTAAAACTATAAAATGTAAATGTAAAACTATAAAATGTAAATGTAAAACTATAAAATGTAAATGTAAAACTATAAAATGTAAATGTAAAACTATAAAATGTAAATGTAAAACTATAAAATGTAAATGTAAAACTATAAAATGTAAATGTAAAACTATAAAATGTAAATGTAAAACTATAAAATGTAAATGTAAAACTATAAAATGTAAATGTAAAACTATAAAATGTAAATGTAAAACTATAAAATGTAAATGTAAAACTATAAAATGTAAATGTAAAACTATAAAATGTAAATGTAAAACTATAAAATGTAAATGTAAAACTATAAAATGTAAATGTAAA
>NW_027487149.1:0-17286 GCF_050908995.1 Andrena cerasifolii | reverse complement strand
TAGTTTTGCTCGTTTTACTCGTTTTACTCGTTTTACTCGTTTTGCTCGTTTTGCTCGTTTTACACGTTTTACTAGTTTTACTCGTTTTACTAGTTTTACTCGTTTTACTCGTTTTACTCGTTTTACTCGTTTTACTCGTTTTACTCGCTTTACTCGTTTTACTCGTTTTACTCGTTTTACTCGTTTTGCTCGTTTTGCTCGTTTTACTCGTTTTGCTCGTTTTGCTCGTTTTACTCGTTTTACTCGTTTTACTCGTTTTACTAGTTTTGCTCGTTTTGCTCGTTTTACTCGTTTTACTCGTTTTACTCGTTTTACTCGTTTTGCTCGTTTTGCTCGTTTTGCTCGTTTTACACGTTTTACTAGTTTTACTCGTTTTACTAGTTTTACTCGTTTTACTCGTTTTACTCGTTTTACTCGTTTTACTCGTTTTACTCGTTTTACTCGTTTTACTCGTTTTACTCGTTTTACTCGTTTTACTCGTTTTACTCGTTTTACTCGTTTTCCTCTTTTTCCTCGTTTTACTCGTTTTACTCGTTTTACTCGTTTTACTCGTTTTACTCGTTTTACTCGTTTTACTCGTTTTTCTCGTTTTACTCGTTTTACTCGTTTTACTCGTTTTACTCGTTTTACTCGTTTTACTCGTTTTACTCGTTTTACTCGTTTTACTAGTTTTACTCGTTTTACTCGTTTTGCTCGTTTTACTCGTTTTGCTCGTTTTACTCGTTTTACTAGTTTTACTAGTTTTGCTCGTTTTACTCGTTTTACTCGTTTTACTCGTTTTACTCGTTTTACTCGTTTTACTCGTTTTACTCGTTTTACTCGTTTTACTCGTTTTATTCGTTTTACTAGTTTTGCTCGTTTTACTCGTTTTACTCGTTTTGCTCGTTTTGCTCGTTTTACTCGTTTTACTCGTTTTACTCGTTTTGCTCGTTTTACTCGTTTTACTCGTTTTACTCGTTTTACTCGTTTTACTCGTTTTACTCGTTTTACTCGTTTTACTCGTTTTACTCGTTTTACTCGTTTTACTCGTTTTACTCGTTTTACTCGTTTTACTCGTTTTACTCGTTTTACTCGTTTTACTCGTTTTACTCGTTTTACTCGTTTTACTCGTTTTACTCGTTTCACTCGTTTCACTCGTTTGACTCGTTTCACTCGTTTGACTCGTTTTACTCGTTTTACTCGTTTTACTCGTTTTACTCGTTTTACTCGTTTTACTCGTTTTACTCGTTTTACTCGTTTTACTCGTTTTACTCGTTTTACTCGTTTTACTCGTTTTACTAGTTTTGCTCGTTTTGCTCGTTTTACTCGTTTTACTCGTTTTACTCGTTTTACTCGTTTTACTAGTTTTACTCGTTTTACTCGTTTTGCTCGTTTTACTCGTTTTACTCGTTTTACGCGTTTTACTCGTTTTACTCGTTTTACTCGTTTTACTCGTTTTACTCGTTTTACTCGTTTTACTCGTTTTACTCGTTTTACTCGTTTTACTCGTTTTACTCGTTTTACTCGTTTTACTCGTTTTACTAGTTTTGCTCGTTTTGCTCGTTTTACTCGTTTTACTCGTTTTACTCGTTTTACTAGTTTTGCTCGTTTTACTCGTTTTACTCGTTTTACTCGTTTTGCTCGTTTTGCTCGTTTTACACGTTTTACACGTTTTACTAGTTTTACTCGTTTTACTAGTTTTACTCGTTTTACTCGTTTTACTCGTTTTACGCGTTTTACTCGTTTTACTCGTTTTACTCGTTTTACTCGTTTTACTCGTTTTACTCGTTTTACTCGTTTTACTCGTTTTACTCGTTTTACTCGTTTTACTCGTTTTACTCGTTTTACTCGTTTTACTCGTTTTACTCGTTTTACTCGTTTTACTCGTTTTACTCGTTTTACTCGTTTTACTCGTTTTACTAGTTTTGCTCGTTTTGCTCGTTTTACTCGTTTTACTCGTTTTACTCGTTTTACTCGTTTTACTCGTTTTACTAGTTTTGCTCGTTTTACTCGTTTTACTCGTTTTACTCGTTTTGCTCGTTTTGCTCGTTTTACACGTTTTACTAGTTTTACTCGTTTTACTAGTTTTACTCGTTTTACTCGTTTTACTCGTTTTACTCGATTTACTCGTTTTACTCGTTTTACTCGTTTTACTCGTTTTACTCGTTTTACTCGATTTACTCGTTTTACTCGTTTTACTCGTTTTACTCGTTTTGCTCGTTTTACTCGTTTTGCTCGTTTTACTCGTTTTGCTCGTTTTACTAGTTTTGCTCGTTTTGCTCGTTTTACTCGTTTTACTCGTTTTACTAGTTTTGCTCGTTTTACTCGTTTTACTCGTTTTACTCGTTTTACTCGATTTACTCGTTTTACTCGTTTTACTCGTTTTACTAGTTTTGCTCGTTTTGCTCGTTTTACTCGTTTTACTCGTTTTACTCGTTTTACTCGTTTTACTCGTTTTACTAGTTTTGCTCGTTTTACTCGTTTTACTCGTTTTACTCGTTTTGCTCGTTTTGCTCGTTTTACACGTTTTACTAGTTTTACTCGTTTTACTAGTTTTACTCGTTTTACTCGTTTTACTCGTTTTACTCGTTTTACTCGTTTTACTCGCTTTACTCGTTTTACTCGTTTTACTCGTTTTGCTCGTTTTGCTCGTTTTACTCGTTTTGCTCGTTTTGCTCGTTTTACTCGTTTTACTCGTTTTACTCGTTTTACTAGTTTTGCTCGTTTTGCTCGTTTTACTCGTTTTACTCGTTTTACGCGTTTTACTCGTTTTACTCGTATTACTCGTTTTACTCGTTTTACTCCTTTTACTCGTTTTACTCGTTTTACTCGTTTTACTCGCTTTACTCGTTTTACTCGTTTTACTCGTTTTACTCGTTTTACTCGTTTTACTCGTTTTACTAGTTTTACTCGTTTTACTCGTTTTGCTCGTTTTACTCGTTTTACTCGTTTTACGCGTTTTACTCGTTTTACTCGTTTTACTCGTTTTACTCGTTTTACTCGTTTTACTCGTTTTACTCGTTTTACTCGTTTTACTCGTTTTACTCGTTTTACTCGTTTTACTCGTTTTACTCGTTTTACTCGTTTTGCTCGTTTTACTCGTTTTACTCGTTTTACTCGTTTTACTCGTTTTGCTCGTTTTGCTCGTTTTACACGTTTTACTAGTTTTACTCGTTTTACTAGTTTTACTCGTTTTACTCGTTTTACTCGTTTTACTCGTTTTACTCGTTTTACTCGTTTTACTCGTTTTACTCGTTTTACTCGTTTTACTCGATTTACTCGTTTTACTCGTTTTACTCGTTTTACTCGTTTTGCTCGTTTTACTCGTTTTGCTCGTTTTACTCGTTTTGCTCGTTTTACTAGTTTTGCTCGTTTTGCTCGTTTTACTCGTTTTACTCGTTTTACTAGTTTTGCTCGTTTTACTCGTTTTACTCGTTTTACTCGTTTTACTCGATTTACTCGTTTTACTCGTTTTACTCGTTTTACTAGTTTTGCTCGTTTTGCTCGTTTTACTCGTTTTACTCGTTTTACTCGTTTTACTCGTTTTACTAGTTTTGCTCGTTTTACTCGTTTTACTCGTTTTACTCGTTTTGCTCGTTTTGCTCGTTTTACACGTTTTACTAGTTTTACTCGTTTTACTAGTTTTACTCGTTTTACTCGTTTTACTCGTTTTGCTCGTTTTACACGTTTTACTAGTTTTACTCGTTTTACTAGTTTTACTCGTTTTACTCGTTTTACTCGTTTTACTCGTTTTACTCGTTTTACTCGTTTTACTCGTTTTGCTCGTTTTGCTCGTTTTACTCGATTTACTCGTTTTACTCGTTTTACTCGTTTTACTCGTTTTACTCGTTTTACTCGTTTTACTAGTTTTGCTCGTTTTGCTCGTTTTACTCGTTTTACTCGTTTTACTCGTTTTACTCGTTTTACTAGTTTTACTCGTTTTACTCGTTTTGCTCGTTTTACTCGTTTTACTCGTTTTACGCGTTTTACTCGTTTTACTCGTTTTACTCGTTTTACTCGTTTTACTCGTTTTACTCGTTTTACTCGTTTTGCTCGTTTTGCTCGTTTTACACGTTTTACACGTTTTACTCGTTTTACTAGTTTTACTCGTTTTACTCGTTTTACTCGTTTTACTCGTTTTACTCGTTTTACTCGTTTTACTCGTTTTGCTCGTTTTACTCGTTTTACTCGTTTTACGCGTTTTACTCGTTTTACTCGTATTACTCGTTTTACTCGTTTTACTCGTTTTACTCGTTTTACTCGTTTTACTCGTTTTACTCGTTTTACTCGTTTTACTCGTTTTACTCGTTTTACTCGTTTTACTCGTTTTACTCGCTTTACTCGTTTTACTCGTTTTACTCGTTTTACTCGTTTTGCTCGCTTTACTCGTTTTACTCGTTTTACTCGTTTTACTCGGTTTGCTCGTTTTGCTCGTTTTGCTCGTTTTGCTCGTTTTGCTCGTTTTACTCGTTTTACTCGTTTTACTAGTTTTGCTCGTTTTACTCGTTTTACTCGTTTTGCTCGTTTTGCTCGTTTTGCTCGTTTTACTCGTTTTACTCGTTTTACTAGTTTTGCTCGTTTTGCTCGTTTTACTCGTTTTACTCGTTTTACTCGTTTTACTCGTTTTGCTCGTTTTGCTCGTTTTGCTCGTTTTACACGTTTTACTAGTTTTACTCGTTTTACTAGTTTTACTCGTTTTACTCGTTTTACTCGTTTTACTCGTTTTACTCGTTTTACTCGTTTTACTCGTTTTACTCGTTTTACTCGTTTTACTCGTTTTACTCGTTTTACTCGTTTTACTCGTTTTCCTCGTTTTCCTCGTTTTCCTCGTTTTACTCGTTTTACTCGTTTTACTCGTTTTACTCGTTTTACTCGTTTTTCTCGTTTTACTCGTTTTACTCGTTTTACTCGTTTTACTCGTTTTACTCGTTTTACTCGTTTTACTCGTTTTACTAGTTTTACTCGTTTTGCTCGTTTTACTCGTTTTACTCGTTTTACTCGTTTTACTCGTTTTACTCGTTTTACTCGTTTTACTCGTTTTACTCGTTTTACTCGTTTTGCTGGTTTTGCTCGTTTTGCTCGTTTTACTCGTTTTACTCGTTTTACTCGTTTTGCTCGTTTTGCTCGTTTTACTCGTTTTACTCGTTTTACTAGTTTTGCTCGTTTTGCTCGTTTTACTCGTTTTACTAGTTTTACTAGTTTTGCTCGTTTTACTCGTTTTACTCGTTTTACTCGTTTTACTCGTTTTACTCGTTTTACTCGTTTTACTCGTTTTACTCGTTTTGCTCGTTTTACTCGTTTTACTCGTTTTACTCGTTTTACTAGTTTTGCTCGTTTTGCTCGTTTTACTGGTTTTACTAGTTTTACTAGTTTTGCTCGTTTTACTCGTTTTACTCGTTTTACTCGATTTACTCGTTTTACTCGTTTTACTCGTTTTACTCGTTTTGCTCGTTTTGCTCGTTTTACTCGTTTTACTCGTTTTACTCGTTTTACTCGTTTTACTCGTTTTACTCGTTTTACTAGTTTTGCTCGTTTTACTCGTTTTACTCGTTTTACTCGTTTTACTCGTTTTACTCGTTTTACTCGTTTTACTCGTTTTACTCGTTTTACTCGTTTTACTCGTTTTACTCGTTTTACTCGTTTTACTCGTTTTGCTCGTTTTACTCGTTTTACTCGTTTTGCTCGTTTTGCTCGTTTTGCTCGTTTTGCTCGTTTTACTCGTTTTACTCGTTTTACTCGTTTTACTAGTTTTGCTCGTTTTACTCGTTTTACTCGTTTTGCTCGTTTTGCTCGTTTTACTCGTTTTACTCGTTTTACTCGTTTTACTAGTTTTGCTCGTTTTACTCGTTTTACTCGTTTTACTCGTTTTACTCGTTTTGCTCGTTTTGCTCGTTTTGCTCGTTTTACACGTTTTACACGTTTTACTCGTTTTACTCGTTTTACTCGTTTTACTCGTTTTGCTCGTTTTACTCGTTTTACTCGTTTTACTCGTTTTACTAGTTTTGCTCGTTTTACTCGTTTTACTCGTTTTACTCGTTTTACTCGTTTTGCTCGTTTTGCTCGTTTTGCTCGTTTTACACGTTTTACACGTTTTACTCGTTTTACTCGTTTTACTCGTTTTACTCGTTTTACTCGTTTTACTCGTTTTACTCGTTTTACTCGTTTTACTCGTTTTACTCGTTTTACTCGTTTTACTAGTTTTACTCGTTTTACTAGTTTTACTCGTTTTACTCGTTTTGCTCGTTTTACTCGTTTTACTCGTTTTACGCGTTTTACTCGTTTTACTCGTTTTACTCGTTTTACTCGTTTTACTCGTTTTACTCGTTTTACTCGTTTTACTCGTTTTACTCGTTTTACTCGTTTTACTCGTTTTACTCGTTTTACTCGTTTTACTCGTTTTACTCGTTTTACTCGTTTTACTCGTTTTACTCGTTTTACTAGTTTTGCTCGTTTTGCTCGTTTTACTCGTTTTACTCGTTTTACTCGTTTTACTCGTTTTACTCGTTTTACTCGTTTTACTAGTTTTGCTCGTTTTACTCGTTTTACTCGTTTTACTCGTTTTGCTCGTTTTGCTCGTTTTACACGTTTTACTAGTTTTACTCGTTTTACTAGTTTTACTCGTTTTACTCGTTTTACTCGTTTTACTCGTTTTACTCGTTTTACTCGTTTTACTCGTTTTACTCGTTTTACTCGATTTACTCGTTTTACTCGTTTTACTCGTTTTGCTCGTTTTACTCGTTTTGCTCGTTTTACTCGTTTTGCTCGTTTTACTAGTTTTGCTCGTTTTGCTCGTTTTACTCGTTTTACTCGTTTTACTAGTTTTGCTCGTTTTACTCGTTTTACTCGTTTTACTCGTTTTACTCGATTTACTCGTTTTACTCGTTTTACTCGTTTTACTAGTTTTGCTCGTTTTGCTCGTTTTACTCGTTTTACTCGTTTTACTCGTTTTACTCGTTTTACTCGTTTTACTAGTTTTGCTCGTTTTACTCGTTTTACTCGTTTTGCTCGTTTTGCTCGTTTTACACGTTTTACTAGTTTTACTCGTTTTACTAGTTTTACTCGTTTTACTCGTTTTACTCGTTTTACTCGTTTTACTCGTTTTACTCGTTTTACTCGTTTTACTCGTTTTGCTCGTTTTACTCGTTTTGCTCGATTTACTCGTTTTACTCGTTTTACTCGTTTTACTCGTTTTACTCGTTTTACTCGTTTTGCTCGTTTTGCTCGTTTTGCTCGTTTTACTCGTTTTACTCGTTTTACTCGTTTTACTAGTTTTGCTCGTTTTACTCGTTTTACTCGTTTTGCTCGTTTTGCTCGTTTTACTCGTTTTACTCGTTTTACTCGTTTTACTCGTTTTACTAGTTTTGCTCGTTTTACTCGTTTTACTCGTTTTACTCGTTTTACTCGTTTTGCTCGTTTTGCTCGTTTTGCTCGTTTTACACGTTTTACACGTTTTACTCGTTTTACTCGTTTTACTCGTTTTACTCGTTTTACTCGTTTTACTCGTTTTACTCGTTTTACTCGTTTTACTCGTTTTACTCGTTTTACTCGTTTTACTCGTTTTACTCGTTTTACTCGTTTTACTCGTTTTACTCGTTTTACTCGTTTTACTCGTTTTACTAGTTTTGCTCGTTTTGCTCGTTTTACTCGTTTTACTCGTTTTACTCGATTTACTCGTTTTACTCGTTTTACTCGTTTTACTCGTTTTGCTCGTTTTACTCGTTTTGCTCGTTTTACTCGTTTTGCTCGTTTTACTAGTTTTGCTCGTTTTGCTCGTTTTACTCGTTTTACTCGTTTTACTAATTTTGCTCGTTTTACTCGTTTTACTCGTTTTACTCGTTTTACTCGATTTACTCGTTTTACTCGTTTTACTCGTTTTACTCGTTTTACTAGTTTTGCTCGTTTTGCTCGTTTTACTCGTTTTACTCGTTTTACTCGTTTTACTCGTTTTACTCGTTTTACTCGTTTTACTAGTTTTGCTCGTTTTACTCGTTTTACTCGTTTTACTCGTTTTGCTCGTTTTGCTCGTTTTACACGTTTTACTCGTTTTACTAGTTTTACTCGTTTTACTCGTTTTACTCGTTTTACTCGTTTTACTCGTTTTACTCGTTTTACTCGTTTTACTCGTTTTGCTCGTTTTGCTCGTTTTGCTCGTTTTGCTCGTTTTACTCGTTTTACTCGTTTTACTCGTTTTACTAGTTTTGCTCGTTTTACTCGTTTTACTCGTTTTGCTCGTTTTGCTCGTTTTACTCGTTTTACTCGTTTTACTCGTTTTACTAGTTTTGCTCGTTTTACTCGTTTTACTCGTTTTACTCGTTTTGCTCGTTTTGCTCGTTTTGCTCGTTTTACACGTTTTACTAGTTTTACTCGCTTTACTCGTTTTACTCGTTTTACTCGTTTTACTCGTTTTACTCGTTTTACTCGTTTTACTCGTTTTACTCGTTTTACTAGTTTTACTTGTTTTACTCGTTTTACTCGTTTTACTCGTTTTACTCGTTTTACTCGTTTTACTCGTTTTACTCGTTTTACTCGTTTTACTCGTTTTACTCGTTTTACTCGTTTTACTCGTTTTACTCGTTTTACTCGTTTTACTCGTTTTACTCGTTTTACTCGTTTTACTCGTTTCACTCGTTTGACTCGTTATACTCGTTTCACTCGTTTGACTCGTTTTACTCGTTTTACTCGTTTTACTCGTTTTACTCGTTTTACTCGTTTTACTCGTTTTACTCGTTTTACTCGTTTTACTCGTTTTACGCGTTTTACTCGTTTTACTCGTTTTACTAGTTTTGCTCGTTTTGCTCGTTTTACTCGTTTTACTAGTTTTACTAGTTTTGCTCGTTTTACTCGTTTTACTCGTTTCACTCGTTTCACTCGTTTTACTCGTTTTACTCGTTTCACTCGTTTTACTCGTTTTACTCGTTCTGCTCGTTTTGCTCGTTTTGCTCGTTTTGCTCGTTTTACTCGATTTACTCGTTTTACTCGTTTTACTCGTTTTGCTCGTTTTACTCGTTTTGCTCGTTTTGCTCGTTTTACTCGATTTACTCGTTTTACTCGTTTTACTCGTTTTACTCGTTTTACTCGTTTTACTAGTTTTGCTCGTTTTGCTCGTTTTACTCGTTTTACTCGTTTTACTCGTTTTACTCGTTTTACTCGTTTTACTAGTTTTACTCGTTTTACTCGTTTTGCTCGTTTTACTCGTTTTACTCGTTTTACGCGTTTTACTCGTTTTACTCGTTTTACTCGTTTTACTCGTTTTACTCGTTTTACTCGTTTTACTCGTTTTACTCGTTTTACTCGTTTTACTCGTTTTACTCGTTTTACTCGTTTTACTCGATTTACTCGTTTTACTCGTTTTACTCGTTTTACTCGTTTTACTCGTTTTACTCGTTTTACTCGTTTTACTCGTTTTACTCGTTTTACTCGTTTTACTCGTTTTACTCGTTTTACTCGTTTTCCTCGTTTTACTCGTTTTACTCGTTTTGCTCGTTTTGCTCGTTTTACTCGTTTTGCTCGTTTTGCTCGTTTTACTCGTTTTGCTCGTTTTGCTCGTTTTACTCGTTTTACTCGTTTTACTAGTTTTGCTCGTTTTACTCGTTTTACTCGTTTTACTCGTTTTACTCGTTTTACTCGTTTTACTCGTTTTACTCGATTTACTCGTTTTACTCGTTTTACTCGTTTTACTAGTTTTGCTCGTTTTGCTCGTTTTACTCGTTTTACTCGTTTTACTCGTTTTACTCGTTTTACTAGTTTTGCTCGTTTTACTCGTTTTACTCGTTTTACTCGTTTTGCTCGTTTTGCTCGTTTTACACGTTTTACTAGTTTTACTCGTTTTACTAGTTTTACTCGTTTTGCTCGTTTTACTCGATTTACTCGTTTTACTCGTTTTACTCGTTTTACTCGTTTTACTCGTTTTACTCGTTTTACTCGTTTTGCTCGTTTTGCTCGTTTTACTCGTTTTACTCGATTTACTCGTTTTACTCGTTTTACTCGTTTTACTCGTTTTACTCGTTTTACTAGTTTTGCTCGTTTTACTCGTTTTACTCGTTTTACTCGTTTTACTCGTTTTACTCGTTTTACTCGTTTTACTCGTTTTACTAGTTTTACTCGTTTTACTCGTTTTGCTCGTTTTACTCTTTTTACTCGTTTTACGCGTTTTACTCGTTTTACTCGTTTTACTCGTTTTACTCGTTTTACTCGTTTTACTCGTTTTACTCGTTTTACTAGTTTTGCTCGTTTTACTCGTTTTACTCGTTTCACTCGTTTCACTCGTTTTACTCGTTTTACTCGTTTCACTCGTTTTACTCGTTTTACTCGTTCTGCTCGTTTTGCTCGTTTTGCTCGTTTTGCTCGTTTTACTCGATTTACTCGTTTTACTCGTTTTACTCGTTTTGCTCGTTTTACTCGTTTTGCTCGTTTTGCTCGTTTTACTCGATATACTCGTTTTACTCGTTTTACTCGTTTTACTCGTTTTACTCGTTTTACTAGTTTTGCTCGTTTTGCTCGTTTTACTCGTTTTACTCGTTTTACTCGTTTTACTCGTTTTACTCGTTTTACTAGTTTTACACGTTTTACTCGTTTTGCTCGTTTTACTCGTTTTACTCGTTTTACGCGTTTTACTCGTTTTACTCGTTTTACTCGTTTTACTCGTTTTACTCGTTTTACTCGTTTTACTCGTTTTACTCGTTTTACTCGTTTTACTCGTTTTACTCGTTTTACTCGTTTTACTCGTTTTACTCGATTTACTCGTTTTACTCGTTTTACTCGTTTTACTCGTTTTACTCGTTTTACTCGTTTTACTCGTTTTACTCGTTTTACTCGTTTTACTCGTTTTACTCGTTTTACTCGTTTTACTCGTTTTGCTCGTTTTGCTCGTTTTACTCGTTTTGCTCGTTTTGCTCGTTTTACTCGTTTTGCTCGTTTTGCTCGTTTTACTCGTTTTACTCGTTTTACTAGTTTTGCTCGTTTTACTCGTTTTACTCGTTTTACTCGTTTTACTCGTTTTACTCGTTTTACTCGATTTACTCGTTTTACTCGTTTTACTCGTTTTACTAGTTTTGCTCGTTTTGCTCGTTTTACTCGTTTTACTCGTTTTACTCGTTTTACTCGTTTTACTAGTTTTGCTCGTTTTACTCGTTTTACTCGTTTTACTCGTTTTGCTCGTTTTGCTCGTTTTACTCGTTTTGCTCGATTTACTCGTTTTACGCGTTTTACTCGTTTTACTCGTTTTACTCGTTTTACTCGTTTTACTCGTTTTACTCGTTTTACTCGTTTTACTCGTTTTACTAGTTTTGCTCGTTTTACTCGTTTTACTCGTTTCACTCGTTTCACTCGTTTTACTCGTTTTACTCGTTTCACTCGTTTTACTCGTTTTACTCGTTCTGCTCGTTTTGCTCGTTTTGCTCGTTTTGCTCGTTTTACTCGATTTACTCGTTTTACTCGTTTTACTCGTTTTGCTCGTTTTACTCGTTTTGCTCGTTTTGCTCGTTTTACTCGATTTACTCGTTTTACTCGTTTTACTCGTTTTACTCGTTTTACTCGTTTTACTAGTTTTGCTCGTTTTGCTCGTTTTACTCGTTTTACTCGTTTTACTCGTTTTACTCGTTTTACTCGTTTTACTAGTTTTACTCGTTTTACTCGTTTTGCTCGTTTTACTCGTTTTACTCGTTTTACGCGTTTTACTCGTTTTACTCGTTTTACTCGTTTTACTCGTTTTACTCGTTTTACTCGTTTTACTCGTTTTACTCGTTTTACTCGTTTTACTCGTTTTACTCGTTTTACTCGATTTACTCGTTTTACTCGTTTTACTCGTTTTACTCGTTTTACTCGTTTTACTCGTTTTACTCGTTTTACTCGTTTTACTCGTTTTACTCGTTTTACTCGTTTTACTCGTTTTACTCGTTTTGCTCGTTTTGCTCGTTTTACTCGTTTTGCTCGTTTTGCTCGTTTTACTCGTTTTGCTCGTTTTGCTCGTTTTACTCGTTTTACTCGTTTTACTAGTTTTGCTCGTTTTACTCGTTTTACTCGTTTTACTCGTTTTACTCGTTTTACTCGTTTTACTCGATTTACTCGTTTTACTCGTTTTACTCGTTTTACTAGTTTTGCTCGTTTTGCTCGTTTTACTCGTTTTACTCGTTTTACTCGTTTTACTCGTTTTACTAGTTTTGCTCGTTTTACTCGTTTTACTCGTTTTACTCGTTTTGCTCGTTTTGCTCGTTTTACACGTTTTACTCGTTTTACTCGTTTTACTAGTTTTACTCGTTTTACTCGTTTTACTCGTTTTACTCGTTTTACTCGTTTTACTCGTTTTACTCGTTTTACTCGTTTTACTCGTTTTACTCGTTTTACTCGTTTTACTCGTTTTGCTCGTTTTACTCGATTTACTCGTTTTACTCGTTTTACTCGTTTTACTCGTTTTACTCGTTTTACTCGTTTTGCTCGGTTTGCTCGTTTTACTCGTTTTACTCGATTTACTCGTTTTACTCGTTTTACTCGTTTTACTCGTTTTACTAGTTTTGCTCGTTTTACTCGTTTTACTCGTTTTACTCGTTTTACTCGTTTTACTAGTTTTACTCGTTTTACTCGTTTTGCTCGTTTTACTCTTTTTACTCGTTTTACGCGTTTTACTCGTTTTACTCGTTTTACTCGTTTTACTCGTTTTACTCGTTTTACTCGTTTTACTCGTTTTACGCGTTTTACTCGTTTTACTCGTTTTACTAGTTTTGCTCGTTTTGCTCGTTTTACTCGTTTTACTAGTTTTACTAGTTTTGCTCGTTTTACTCGTTTTACTCGTTTTACTCGTTTCACTCGTTTCACTCGTTTTACTCGTTTTACTCGTTCTGCTCGTTTTACTAGTTTTACTCGTTTTACTAGTTTTGCTCGTTTTACTCGTTTTACTCGTTTTACTCGTTTTGCTCGTTTTGCTCGTTTTACACGTTTTACTAGTTTTACTCGTTTTACTAGTTTTACTCGTTTTACTCGTTTTACTCGTTTTACTCGTTTTACTCGTTTTACTCGTTTTACTCGTTTTACTCGTTTTACTCGTTTTACTCGTTTTACTCGTTTTACTCGTTTTGCTCGTTTTACTCGATTTACTCGTTTTACTCGTTTTACTCGTTTTACTCGTTTTACTCGTTTTACTCGTTTTACTCGTTTTACTCGTTTTGCTCGGTTTGCTCGTTTTACTCGTTTTACTCGATTTACTCGTTTTACTCGTTTTACTCGTTTTACTCGTTTTACTAGTTTTGCTCGTTTTACTCGTTTTACTCGTTTTACTCGTTTTACTCGTTTTACTCGTTTTACTAGTTTTACTCGTTTTACTCGTTTTGCTCGTTTTACTCTTTTTACTCGTTTTACGCGTTTTACTCGTTTTACTCGTTTTACTCGTTTTACTCGTTTTACTCGTTTTACTCGTTTTACTCGTTTTACTCGTTTTACGCGTTTTACTCGTTTTACTCGTTTTACTAGTTTTGCTCGTTTTGCTCGTTTTACTCGTTTTACTAGTTTTACTAGTTTTGCTCGTTTTACTCGTTTTACTCGTTTTACTCGTTTCACTCGTTTCACTCGTTTTACTCGTTTTACTCGTTCTGCTCGTTTTACTAGTTTTACTCGTTTTACTCGTTTTGCTCGTTTTACTCGTTTTACTCGTTTTACGCGTTTTACTCGTTTTACTCGTTTTACTCGTTTTACTCGTTTTACTCGTTTTACTCGTTTTACTCGTTTTACTCGTTTTACTCGTTTTACTCGTTTTACTCGTTTTACTCGTTTTACTCGTTTTACTCGTTTTACTCGATTTACTCGTTTTACTCGTTTTACTCGTTTTACTCGTTTTACTCGTTTTACTCGTTTTACTCGTTTTACTCGTTTTACTCGTTTTACTCGTTTTACTCGTTTTACTCGTTTTACTCGTTTTGCTCGTTTTGCTCGTTTTACTCGTTTTGCTCGTTTTGCTCGTTTTACTCGTTTTGCTCGTTTTGCTCGTTTTACTCGTTTTACTCGTTTTACTAGTTTTGCTCGTTTTACTCGTTTTACTCGTTTTACTCGTTTTACTCGTTTTACTCGTTTTACTCGATTTACTCGTTTTACTCGTTTTACTCGTTTTACTAGTTTTGCTCGTTTTGCTCGTTTTACTCGTTTTACTCGTTTTACTCGTTTTACTCGTTTTACTAGTTTTGCTCGTTTTACTCGTTTTACTCGTTTTACTCGTTTTGCTCGTTTTGCTCGTTTTACACGTTTTACTAGTTTTACTCGTTTTACTAGTTTTACTCGTTTTACTCGTTTTACTCGTTTTACTCGTTTTACTCGTTTTACTCGTTTTACTCGTTTTACTCGTTTTACTCGTTTTACTCGTTTTACTCGTTTTACTCGTTTTGCTCGTTTTACTCGATTTACTCGTTTTACTCGTTTTACTCGTTTTACTCGTTTTACTCGTTTTACTCGTTTTACTCGTTTTGCTCGTTTTGCTCGTTTTACTCGTTTTACTCGATTTACTCGTTTTACGCGTTTTACTCGTTTTACTCGTTTTACTCGTTTTACTCGTTTTACTCGTTTTACTCGTTTTACTCGTTTTACTCGTTTTACTAGTTTTGCTCGTTTTACTCGTTTTACTCGTTTCACTCGTTTCACTCGTTTTACTCGTTTTACTCGTTTCACTCGTTTTACTCGTTTTACTCGTTCTGCTCGTTTTGCTCGTTTTGCTCGTTTTGCTCGTTTTACTCGATTTACTCGTTTTACTCGTTTTACTCGTTTTGCTCGTTTTACTCGTTTTGCTCGTTTTGCTCGTTTTACTCGATTTACTCGTTTTACTCGTTTTACTCGTTTTACTCGTTTTACTCGTTTTACTAGTTTTGCTCGTTTTGCTCGTTTTACTCGTTTTACTCGTTTTACTCGTTTTACTCGTTTTACTCGTTTTACTAGTTTTACTCGTTTTACTCGTTTTGCTCGTTTTACTCGTTTTACTCGTTTTACGCGTTTTACTCGTTTTACTCGTTTTACTCGTTTTACTCGTTTTACTCGTTTTACTCGTTTTACTCGTTTTACTCGTTTTACTCGTTTTACTCGTTTTACTCGTTTTACTCGTTTTACTCGATTTACTCGTTTTACTCGTTTTACTCGTTTTACTCGTTTTACTCGTTTTACTCGTTTTACTCGTTTTACTCGTTTTACTCGTTTTACTCGTTTTACTCGTTTTACTCGTTTTGCTCGTTTTGCTCGTTTTACTCGTTTTGCTCGTTTTGCTCGTTTTACTCGTTTTGCTCGTTTTGCTCGTTTTACTCGTTTTACTCGTTTTACTAGTTTTGCTCGTTTTACTCGTTTTACTCGTTTTACTCGTTTTACTCGTTTTACTCGTTTTACTCGATTTACTCGTTTTACTCGTTTTACTCGTTTTACTAGTTTTGCTCGTTTTGCTCGTTTTACTCGTTTTACTCGTTTTACTCGTTTTACTCGTTTTACTAGTTTTGCTCGTTTTACTCGTTTTACTCGTTTTACTCGTTTTGCTCGTTTTGCTCGTTTTACACGTTTTACTAGTTTTACTCGTTTTACTAGTTTTACTCGTTTTACTCGTTTTACTCGTTTTACTCGTTTTACTTGTTTTACTCGTTTTACTCGTTTTACTCGTTTTACTCGTTTTACTCGTTTTACTCGTTTTACTCGTTTTGCTCGTTTTACTCGATTTACTCGTTTTACTCGTTTTACTCGTTTTACTCGTTTTACTCGTTTTACTCGTTTTACTCGTTTTGCTCGGTTTGCTCGTTTTACTCGTTTTACTCGATTTACTCGTTTTACTCGTTTTACTCGTTTTACTCGTTTTACTAGTTTTGCTCGTTTTACTCGTTTTACTCGTTTTACTCGTTTTACTCGTTTTACTCGTTTTACTCGTTTTACTCGTTTTACTAGTTTTACTCGTTTTACTCGTTTTGCTCGTTTTACTCTTTTTACTCGTTTTACGCGTTTTACTCGTTTTACTCGTTTTACTCGTTTTACTCGTTTTACTCGTTTTACGCGTTTTACTCGTTTTACTCGTTTTACTAGTTTTGCTCGTTTTGCTCGTTTTACTCGTTTTACTCGTTTTGCTCGTTTTACTCGTTTTGCTCGTTTTGCTCGTTTTACTCGTTTTACTAGTTTTACTAGTTTTGCTCGTTTTACTCGTTTTACTCGTTTCACTCGTTTCACTCGTTTTACTCGTTTTACTCGTTTCTCTCGTTTTACTCGTTTTACTCGTTCTGCTCGTTTTGCTCGTTTTGCTCGTTTTGCTCGTTTTACTCGATTTACTCGTTTTACTCGTTTTACTCGTTTTGCTCGTTTTACTCGTTTTGCTCGTTTTGCTCGTTTTACTCGATTTACTCGTTTTACTCGTTTTACTCGTTTTGCTCGTTTTGCTCGTTTTACTCGATTTACTCGTTTTACTCGTTTTACTCGTTTTGCTCGTTTTACTCGTTTTGCTCGTTTTGCTCGTTTTACTCGATTTACTCGTTTTACTCGTTTTACTCGTTTTACTCGTTTTACTCGTTTTACTAGTTTTGCTCGTTTTGCTCGTTTTACTCGTTTTACTCGTTTTACTCGTTTTACTCGTTTCACTCGTTTTACTCGTTTCACTCGTTTTACTCGTTTTACTCGTTTTACTCGTTTTACTCGTTTTACGCGTTTTACTCGTTTTACTCGTTTTACTCGTTTTACTCGTTTTACTCGTTTTACTCGTTTTACTCGTTTTACTCGTTTTACTCGTTTTACTCGTTTTACTCGTTTTACTCGTTTTACTCGTTTTACTCGTTTTACTCGATTTACTCGTTTTACTCGTTTTACTCGTTTTACTCGTTTTACTCGTTTTACTCGTTTTACTCGTTTTACTCGTTTTACTCGTTTTACTCGTTTTACTCGTTTTACTCGTTTTACTCGTTTTACTCGTTTTACTCGTTTTACTCGTTTTACTCGTTTTACTCGTTTTACTCGTTTTACGCGTTTTACTCGTTTTACTCGTTTTACTAGTTTTGCTCGTTTTGCTCGTTTTACTCGTTTTACTAGTTTTACTAGTTTTGCTCGTTTTACTCGTTTTACTCGTTTCACTCGTTTCACTCGTTTTACTCGTTTTACTCGTTTCACTCGTTTTACTCGTTTTACTCGTTCTGCTCGTTTTGCTCGTTTTGCTCGTTTTGCTCGTTTTACTCGATTTACTCGTTTTACTCGTTTTACTCGTTTTGCTCGTTTTACTCGTTTTGCTCGTTTTGCTCGTTTTACTCGATTTACTCGTTTTACTCGTTTTACTCGTTTTACTCGTTTTACTCGTTTTACTAGTTTTGCTCGTTTTGCTCGTTT
>NW_027487148.1:0-17308 GCF_050908995.1 Andrena cerasifolii | reverse complement strand
ACCTATATCGAATAACTGATATTGCAAAACCGATATTGAATCCGATAATAGAACCGATATTCAAAAACCGATAATGAAAACCAAATATTGAAAAACTGATATTGAAAAACCGATATTGAAAAACCGATATTGAAAAACCTATATCGAAAAACTGATATTGAAGAATCGATATTGAAACCGATATTAGAACCGATATTGAAAAACCGATATTGAAAAACAAATATTGAAAAACTGATATCGAAAAACTGATATTGAAAAACCGATATTGAAAAACCGATATTGAATCCGATATTAGAACCGATATTCAAAAACCGATATTGTAGAACAAATATTGAAAAACTGATATTGAAAAACCGATATTGAAAAACCGATATTGAAAAACCGATATTGAAAAACCTATATCGAAAAACTGATATTGAAAAATCGATATTGAAACCGATATTAGAACCGATATTGAAAAACCGATATTGAAAAACAAATATTGAAAAACTGATATCGAAAAACTGATATTGAAAAACTGATATCGAAAAACTGATATTGAAAAACCGATATTGAAAAACCGATATTGAATCCGATATTAGAACCGATATTCAAAAACCGATATTGTAGAACAAATATTGAAAAACTGATATTGAAAAACCGATATTGAAAAACCGATATTGAAAAACCGATATTAAATCCGATATTAGAACCGATATTCAAAAACCGATATTGGAGAACGAATATTGAAAAACTGATATTGAAAAACCGATATTGAAAAACCGATATTGAAAAACCGATATTGAAAAACAAATATTGAAAAACTGATATCGAAAAACTGATATTGAGAAACTGATATTGCAAAACCGATATTGAAAAACCGATATTGAAAAACCGATATTGAAAAACCTATATCGAATAACTGATATTGCAAAACCGATATTGAAAAAACGATATTGAATCCGATATTAGAACCGATATTGAAAAACAAATACTGAAAAACCGATATTGAAAAATCGATATTGAAACCGATATTAGAACCGATATTCAAAAACCGATATTGAAAAACTGATATTGAAAAACCGATATTGAAAAACCGATATTGAAAAACCTATATCGAAAAACTGATATTGAACAATCGAAATTGAAACCGATATTAGAACCGATATTGAAAAACCGATATTGAAAAACAAATATTGAAAAACTGATATCGAAAAACTGATATTGAAAAACCGATATTGAAAAACCGATATTGAATCCGATATTAGAACCGATATTCAAAAACCGATATTGGAGAACAAATATTGAAAAACTGATATTGAAAAACCGATATTGAAAAACCGATATTGAAAAACCGATATTGAAAAACCTATATCGAATAACTGATATTGAAAAATCGATATTGAAACCGATATTAGAACCGATATTGAAAAACCGATATTGAAAAACAAATATTGAAAAACTGATATCGAAAAACTGATATTGAAAAACCGATATTGAAAAACCGATATTGAATCCGATATTAGAACCGATATTCAAAAACCGATATTGTAGAACAAATATTGAAAAACTGATATTGAAAAACCGATATTGAAAAACCGATATTGAAAAACCGATATTGAAAAACCTATATCGAATAACTGATATTGCAAAACCGATATTGAATCCGATAATAGAACCGATATTCAAAAACCGATAATGAAAACCAAATATTGAAAAACTGATATTGAAAAACCGATATTAGAACCGATATTCAAAAACCGATATTGTAGAACAAATATTGAAAACCTGATATTGAAAAACCGATATTGAAAAACCGATATTGAAAAACCGATATTAAATCCGATATTAGAACCGATATTCAAAAACCGATATTGGAGAACGAATATTGAAAAACTGATATTGAAAAACCGATATTGAAAAACCGATATTGAAAAACCGATATTGAAAAACAAATATTGAAAAACTGATATCGAAAAACTGATATTGAGAAACTGATATTGCAAAACCGATATTGAAAAACCGATATTGAAAAACCGATATTGAAAAACCTATATCGAATAACTGATATTGCAAAACCGATATTGAAAAAACGATATTGAATCCGATATTAGAACCGATATTGAAAAACAAATATTGAAAAACCGATATTGAAAAATCGATATTGAAACCGATATTAGAACCGATATTCAAAAACCGATATTGAAAAACTGATATTGAAAAACCGATATTGAAAAACCGATATTGAAAAACCTATATCGAAAAACTGATATTGACCAATCGATATTGAAACCGATATTAGAACCGATATTGAAAAACCGATATTGAAAAACAAATATTGAAAAACTGATATCGAAAAACTGATATTGAAAAACCGATATTGAATCCGATATTAGAACCGATATTCAAAAACCGATATTGGAGAACAAATATTGAAAAACTGATATTGAAAAACCGATATTGAAAAACCGATATTGAAAAACCGATATTGAAAAACCTATATCGAATAACTGATATTGCAAAACCGATATTGAAAAACCTATATCGAAAAACTGATATTGACCAATCGATATTGAAACCGATATTAGAACCGATATTGAAAAACCGATATTGAAAAACAAATATTGAAAAACTGATATCGAAAAACTGATATTGAAAAACCGATATTGAATCCGATATTAGAACCGATATTCAAAAACCGATATTGGAGAACAAATATTGAAAAACTGATATCGAAAAACTGATATTGAAAAACCGATATTGAATCCGATATTAGAACCGATATTGAAATACCGATATTGAAAAACCTATATGGAAAAACTGATATTGACCAATCGATATTGAAACCGATATTAGAACCGATATTGAAAAACCGATATTGAAAAACAAATATTGAAAAACTGATATCGAAAAACTGATATTGAAAAACCGATGTTGAATCCGATATTAGAACCGATATTCAAAAATCGATATTGGAGAACAAATATTGAAAAACTGATATCGAAAAACTGATATTGAAAAACCGATATTGAATCCGATATTAGAACCGATATTGAAATACCGATATTGAAAAACCTATATGGAAAAACTGATATTGCAAAACCGATATTGAATCCGATATTAGAACCGATATTGAAAAACCGATATTCAAAAACCGATATTGGAGAACAAATATTCAAAAACCGATATTGAAAAACGAATATTGAAAAACTGATATTGAAAAACCGATATTGAAAAACCGCTATTGAAAAACCGATATTGAAACCGATATTAGAACCGATATTCAAAAACCGATATTGAAAACCAAATATTGAAAAACTGATATTGAAAAACCGATATTGAAAAACCGATATTGAAAAACCTATATCGAAAAACTGATATTGAAAAATCGATATTGAAACCGATATTAGAACCGATATTGAAAAACCGATATTGTAAAGCAAATATTGAAAAACCGATATTGAAATACCGATATTGAAAAACCTATATGGAAAAACTGATATTGCAAAACCGATATTGAATCCGATATTAGAACCGATATTGAAAAACCGATATTCAAAAACCGATATTGGAGAACAAATATTCAAAAACCGATATTGAAAAACGAATATTGAAAAACTGATATTGAAAAACTGATATTGAATCCGATATTAGAACCGATATTCAAAAACCGATATTGGAGAACAAATATCGAAAAACTGATATTGAAAAACCGATATTGAAAAACCGATATTGAATCCGATATTAGAACCGATATTCAAAAACCGATATTGGAGAACAAATATTGAAAAACTGATATTGAAAAACCGATATTGAAAAACCGATATTGAAAAACCGATATTGAAAAACCGATATTGAAAAACCTATATCGAATAACTGATATTGCAAAACCGATATTGAATCCGATATTAGAACCGATATTGAAAAACCGATATTGAAATACCGATATTGAAAAACCTATATGGAAAAACTGATATTGCAAAACCGATATTGAATCCGATATTAGAACCGATATTGAAAAACCGATATTCAAAAACCGATATTGGAGAACAAATATTCAAAAACCGATATTGAAAAACGAATATTGAAAAACTGATATTGAAAAACCGATATTGAAAAACCGCTATTGAAAAACCGATATTGAAACCGATATTAGAACCGATATTCAAAAACCGATATTGAAAACCAAATATTGAAAAACTGATATTGAAAAACCGATATTGAAAAACCGATATTGAAAAACCTATATCGAAAAACTGATATTGAAACCGATATTAGAACCGATATTGAAAAACCGATATTGAAAAACCGATATTGAAAAACCGATATTGAAAAACCTATATCGAAAAACTGATATTGAAAAATCGATATTGAAACCGATATTAGAACCGATATTGAAAAACCGATATTGTAAAGCAAATATTGAAAAACTGATATCGAAAAACTGATTTTGAAAAACCGATATTGAAAAACCGATATTGAATCCGATAATAGAACCGATATTCAAAAACCGATAATGAAAACCAAATATTGAAAAACTGATATTGAAAAACCGATATTGAAAAACCGATATTGAAAAACCGATATTGAATCCGATATTAGAACCGATATTCAAAAACCGATATTGTAGAACAAATATTGAAAAACTGATATTGAAAAACCGATATTGAAAAACCGATATTGAAAAACCGATATTGAAAAACCTATATCGAATAACTGATATTGCAAAACCGATATTGAATCCGATAATAGAACCGATATTCAAAAACCGATAATGAAAACCAAATATTGAAAAACTGATATTGAAAAACCGATATTGAAAAACCGATATTGAAAAACCTATATCGAAAAACTGATATTGAAAAATCGATATTGAAACCGATATTAGAACCGATATTGAAAAACCGATATTGAAAAACAAATATTGAAAAACTGATATCGAAAAACTGATATTGAAAAACCGATATTGAAAAACCGATATTGAATCCGATAATAGAACCGATATTCAAAAACCGATATTGAAAACCAAATATTGAAATACTGATATTGAAAAACCGATATTGAAAAACCGATATTGAAAAACCTATATCGAAAAACTGATATTGAATAATCGATATTGAAACCGATATTAGAACCGATATTGAAAAACCGATATTGAAAAACAAATATTGAAAAACTGATATCGAAAAACTGATATTGAAAAACTGATATCGAAAAACTGATATTGAAAAATCGATATTGAAACCGATATTAGAACCGATATTGAAAAACCGATATTGAAAAACAAATATTGAAAAACTGATATCGAAAAACTGATATTGAAAAACTGATATCGAAAAACTGATATTGAAAAACCGATATTGAAAAACCGATATTGAATCCGATATTAGAACCGATATTCAAAAACCGATATTGTAGAACAAATATTGAAAAACTGATATTGAAAAACCGATATTGAAAAACCGATATTGAAAAACCGATATTGAAAAACCTATATCGAATAACTGATATTGCAAAACCGATATTGAATCCGATATTAGAACCGATATTGAAAAACCGATATTGAAATACCGATATTGAAAAACCTATATGGAAAAACTGATATTGCAAAACCGATATTGAATCCGATATTAGAACCGATATTGAAAAACCGATATTCAAAAACCGATATTGGAGAACAAATATTCAAAAACCGATATTGAAAAACGAACATTGAAAAACTGATATTGAAAAACCGATATTGAAAAACCGCTATTGAAAAACCGATATTGAAACCGATATTAGAACCGATATTCAAAAACCGATATTGAAAACCAAATATTGAAAAACTGATATTGAAAAACCGATATTGAAAAACCGATATTGAAAAACCTATATCGAAAAACTGATATTGAAACCGATATTAGAACCGATATTGAAAAACCGATATTGAAAAACCGATATTGAAAAACCTATATCGAAAAACTGATATTGAAAAATCGATATTGAAACCGATATTAGAACCGATATTGAAAAACCGATATTGAAAAACCGATATTGAATCCGATATTAGAACCGATATTCAAAAACCGATATTGTAGAACAAATATTGAAAAACTGATATTGAAAAACCGATATTGAAAAACCGATATTGAAAAACCGATATTGAAAAACCTATATCGAATAACTGATATTGCAAAACCGATATTGAATCCGATAATAGAACCGATATTCAAAAACCGATAATGAAAACCAAATATTGAAAAACTGATATTGAAAAACCGATATTGAAAAACCGATATTGAAAAACCTATATCGAAAAACTGATATTGAAAAATCGATATTGAAACCGATATTAGAACCGATATTGAAAAACCGATATTGAAAAACAAATATTGAAAAACTGATATCGAAAAACTGATATTGAAAAACCGATATTGAAAAACCGATATTGAATCCGATAATAGAACCGATATTGAAATACTGATATTGAAAAACCGATATTGAAAAACCGATATTGAAAAACCTATATCGAAAAACTGATATTGAAAAATCGATATTGAAACCGATATTAGAACCGATATTGAAAAACCGATATTGAAAAACAAATATTGAAAAACTGATATCGAAAAACTGATATTGAAAAACTGATATCGAAAAACTGATATTGAAAAACCGATATTGAAAAACCGATATTGAATCCGATATTAGAACCGATATTCAAAAACCGATATTGTAGAACAAATATTGAAAAACTGATATTGAAAAACCGATATTGAAAAACCGATATTGAAAAACCGATATTAAATCCGATATTAGAACCGATATTCAAAAACCGATATTGGAGAACGAATATTGAAAAACTGATATTGAAAAACCGATATTGAAAAACCGATATTGAAAAACCGATATTGAAAAACAAATATTGAAAAACTGATATCGAAAAACTGATATTGAGAAACTGATATTGCAAAACCGATATTGAAAAACCGATATTGAAAAACCTATATCGAATAACTGATATTGCAAAACCGATATTGAAAAAACGATATTGAATCCGATATTAGAACCGATATTGAAAAACAAATATTGTAAAACCGATATTGAAAAATCGATATTGAAACCGATATTAGAACCGATATTCAAAAACCGATATTGAAAAACTGATATTGAAAAACCGATATTGAAAAACCGATATTGAAAAACCTATATCGAAAAACTGATATTGAACAATCGATATTGAAACCGATATTAGAACCGATATTGAAAAACCGATATTGAAAAACAAATATTGAAAAACTGATATCGAAAAACTGATATTGAAAAACCGATATTGAAAAACCGATATTGAATCCGATATTAGAACCGATATTCAAAAACCGATATTGGAGAACAAATATTGAAAAACCGATATTGAAAAACCGCTATTGAAAAACCGATATTGAAACCGATATTAGAACCGATATTCAAAAACCGATATTGAAAACCAAATATTGAAAAACTGATATTGAAAAACCGATATTGAAAAACCGATATTGAAAATCCGATATTGAAAAACCTATATCGAATAACTGATATTGCAAAACCGATATTGAATCCGATATTAGAACCGATATTGAAAAACCGATATTGAAATACCGATATTGAAAAACCTATATGGAAAAACTGATATTGCAAAACCGATATTGAATCCGATATTAGAACCGATATTGAAAAACCGATATTCAAAAACCGATATTGGAGAACAAATATTCAAAAACCGATATTGAAAAACGAACATTGAAAAACTGATATTGAAAAACCGATATTGAAAAACCGCTATTGAAAAACCGATATTGAAACCGATATTAGAACCGATATTCAAAAACCGATATTGAAAACCAAATATTGAAAAACTGATATTGAAAAACCGATATTGAAAAACCGATATTGAAAAACCTATATCGAAAAACTGATATTGAAACCGATATTAGAACCGATATTGAAAAACCGATATTGAAAAACCGATATTGAAAAACCTATATCGAAAAACTGATATTGAAAAATCGATATTGAAACCGATATTAGAACCGATATTGAAAAACCGATATTGAAAAACCGATATTGAATCCGATATTAGAACCGATATTCAAAAACCGATATTGTAGAACAAATATTGAAAAACTGATATTGAAAAACCGATATTGAAAAACCGATATTGAAAAACCGATATTGAAAAACCTATATCGAATAACTGATATTGCAAAACCGATATTGAATCCGATAATAGAACCGATATTCAAAAACCGATAATGAAAACCAAATATTGAAAAACTGATATTGAAAAACCGATATTGAAAAACCGATATTGAAAAACCTATATCGAAAAACTGATATTGAAAAATCGATATTGAAACCGATATTAGAACCGATATTGAAAAACCGATATTGAAAAACAAATATTGAAAAACTGATATCGAAAAACTGATATTGAAAAACCGATATTGAAAAACCGATATTGAATCCGATAATAGAACCGATATTGAAATACTGATATTGAAAAACCGATATTGAAAAACCGATATTGAAAAACCTATATCGAAAAACTGATATTGAAAAATCGATATTGAAACCGATATTAGAACCGATATTGAAAAACCGATATTGAAAAACAAATATTGAAAAACTGATATCGAAAAACTGATATTGAAAAACTGATATCGAAAAACTGATATTGAAAAACCGATATTGAAAAACCGATATTGAATCCGATATTAGAACCGATATTCAAAAACCGATATTGTAGAACAAATATTGAAAAACTGATATTGAAAAACCGATATTGAAAAACCGATATTGAAAAACCGATATTAAATCCGATATTAGAACCGATATTCAAAAACCGATATTGGAGAACGAATATTGAAAAACTGATATTGAAAAACCGATATTGAAAAACCGATATTGAAAAACCGATATTGAAAAACAAATATTGAAAAACTGATATCGAAAAACTGATATTGAGAAACTGATATTGCAAAACCGATATTGAAAAACCGATATTGAAAAACCTATATCGAATAACTGATATTGCAAAACCGATATTGAAAAAACGATATTGAATCCGATATTAGAACCGATATTGAAAAACAAATATTGAAAAACCGATATTGAAAAATCGATATTGAAACCGATATTAGAACCGATATTCAAAAACCGATATTGAAAAACTGATATTGAAAAACCGATATTGAAAAACCGATATTGAAAAACCTATATCGAAAAACTGATATTGAACAATCGATATTGAAACCGATATTAGAACCGATATTGAAAAACCGATATTGAAAAACAAATATTGAAAAACTGATATCGAAAAACTGATATTGAAAAACCGATATTGAAAAACCGATATTGAATCCGATATTAGAACCGATATTCAAAAACCGATATTGGAGAACAAATATTGAAAAACTGATATTGAAAAACCGATATTGAAAAACCGATATTGAAAAACCGATATTGAAAAACCTATATCGAATAACTGATATTGAAAAATCGATATTGAAACCGATATTAGAACCGATATTGAAAAACCGATATTGAAAAACAAATATTGAAAAACTGATATTGAAAAACCGATATTGAAAAACCGATATTGAAAAACCGATATTGAAAAACCTATATCGAATAACTGATATTGCAAAACCGATATTGAATCCGATAATAGAACCGATATTCAAAAACCGATAATGAAAACCAAATATTGAAAAACTGATATTGAAAAACCGATATTAGAACCGATATTCAAAAACCGATATTGTAGAACAAATATTGAAAAACTGATATTGAAAAACCGATATTGAAAAACCGATATTGAAAAACCGATATTGAATCCGATAATAGAACCGATATTCAAAAACCGATAATGAAAAACTGATATTGAAAAACCGATATTGAAAAACCGATATTGAAAAACCGATATTGAATCCGATATTAGAACCGATATTCAAAAACCGATATTGTAGAACAAATATTGAAAAACTGATATTGAAAAACCGATATTGAAAAACCGATATTGAAAAACCGATATTGAAAAACCTATATCGAATAACTGATATTGCAAAACCGATATTGAATCCGATAATAGAACCGATATTCAAAAACCGATAATGAAAACCAAATATTGAAAAACTGATATTGAAAAACCGATATTGAAAAACCGATATTGAAAAACCTATATCGAAAAACTGATATTGAAAAATCGATATTGAAACCGATATTAGAACCGATATTGAAAAACCGATATTGAAAAACAAATATTGAAAAACTGATATCGAAAAACTGATATTGAAAAACCGATATTGAAAAACCGATATTGAATCCGATAATAGAACCGATATTCAAAAACCGATATTGAAAACCAAATATTGAAATACTGATATTGAAAAACCGATATTGAAAAACCGATATTGAAAAACCTATATCGAAAAACTGATATTGAATAATCGATATTGAAACCGATATTAGAACCGATATTGAAAAACCGATATTGAAAAACAAATATTGAAAAACTGATATCGAAAAACTGATATTGAAAAACTGATATCGAAAAACTGATATTGAAAAACCGATATTGAAAAACCGATATTGAAAAACCGATATTGAAAAACCTATATCGAATAACTGATATTGCAAAACCGATATTGAATCCGATATTAGAACCGATATTGAAAAACCGATATTGAAATACCGATATTGAAAAACCTATATGGAAAAACTGATATTGCAAAACCGATATTGAATCCGATATTAGAACCGATATTGAAAAACCGATATTCAAAAACCGATATTGGAGAACAAATATTCAAAAACCGATATTGAAAAACGAATATTGAAAAACTGATATTGAAAAACCGATATTGAAAAACCGCTATTGAAAAACCGATATTGAAACCGATATTAGAACCGATATTCAAAAACCGATATTGAAAACCAAATATTGAAAAACTGATATTGAAAAACCGATATTGAAAAACCGATATTGAAAAACCTATATCGAAAAACTGATATTGAAACCGATATTAGAACCGATATTGAAAAACCGATATTGAAAAACCGATATTGAAAAACCGATATTGAAAAACCTATATCGAAAAACTGATATTGAAAAATCGATATTGAAACCGATATTAGAACCGATATTGAAAAACCGATATTGTAAAGCAAATATTGAAAAACTGATATCGAAAAACTGATTTTGAAAAACCGATATTGAAAAACCGATATTGAATCCGATAATAGAACCGATATTCAAAAACCGATAATGAAAACCAAATATTGAAAAACTGATATTGAAAAACCGATATTGAAAAACCGATATTGAAAAACCGATATTGAATCCGATATTAGAACCGATATTCAAAAACCGATATTGTAGAACAAATATTGAAAAACTGATATTGAAAAACCGATATTGAAAAACCGATATTGAAAAACCGATATTGAAAAACCTATATCGAATAACTGATATTGCAAAACCGATATTGAATCCGATAATAGAACCGATATTCAAAAACCGATAATGAAAACCAAATATTGAAAAACTGATATTGAAAAACCGATATTGAAAAACCGATATTGAAAAACCTATATCGAAAAACTGATATTGAAAAATCGATATTGAAACCGATATTAGAACCGATATTGAAAAACCGATATTGAAAAACAAATATTGAAAAACTGATATCGAAAAACTGATATTGAAAAACCGATATTGAAAAACCGATATTGAATCCGATAATAGAACCGATATTCAAAAACCGATATTGAAAACCAAATATTGAAATACTGATATTGAAAAACCGATATTGAAAAACCGATATTGAAAAACCTATATCGAAAAACTGATATTGAATAATCGATATTGAAACCGATATTAGAACCGATATTGAAAAACCGATATTGAAAAACAAATATTGAAAAACTGATATCGAAAAACTGATATTGAAAAACTGATATCGAAAAACTGATATTGAAAAATCGATATTGAAACCGATATTAGAACCGATATTGAAAAACCGATATTGAAAAACAAATATTGAAAAACTGATATCGAAAAACTGATATTGAAAAACTGATATCGAAAAACTGATATTGAAAAACCGATATTGAAAAACCGATATTGAATCCGATATTAGAACCGATATTCAAAAACCGATATTGTAGAACAAATATTGAAAAACTGATATTGAAAAACCGATATTGAAAAACCGATATTGAAAAACCGATATTGAAAAACCTATATCGAATAACTGATATTGCAAAACCGATATTGAATCCGATATTAGAACCGATATTGAAAAACCGATATTGAAATACCGATATTGAAAAACCTATATGGAAAAACTGATATTGCAAAACCGATATTGAATCCGATATTAGAACCGATATTGAAAAACCGATATTCAAAAACCGATATTGGAGAACAAATATTCAAAAACCGATATTGAAAAACGAACATTGAAAAACTGATATTGAAAAACCGATATTGAAAAACCGCTATTGAAAAACCGATATTGAAACCGATATTAGAACCGATATTCAAAAACCGATATTGAAAACCAAATATTGAAAAACTGATATTGAAAAACCGATATTGAAAAACCGATATTGAAAAACCTATATCGAAAAACTGATATTGAAACCGATATTAGAACCGATATCGAAAAACCGATATTGAAAAACCGATATTGAAAAACCTATATCGAAAAACTGATATTGAAAAATCGATATTGAAACCGATATTAGAACCGATATTGAAAAACCGATATTGAAAAACCGATATTGAATCCGATATTAGAACCGATATTCAAAAACCGATATTGTAGAACAAATATTGAAAAACTGATATTGAAAAACCGATATTGAAAAACCGATATTGAAAAACCGATATTGAAAAACCTATATCGAATAACTGATATTGCAAAACCGATATTGAATCCGATAATAGAACCGATATTCAAAAACCGATAATGAAAACCAAATATTGAAAAACTGATATTGAAAAACCGATATTGAAAAACCGATATTGAAAAACCTATATCGAAAAACTGATATTGAAAAATCGATATTGAAACCGATATTAGAACCGATATTGAAAAACCGATATTGAAAAACAAATATTGAAAAACTGATATCGAAAAACTGATATTGAAAAACCGATATTGAAAAACCGATATTGAATCCGATAATAGAACCGATATTGAAATACTGATATTGAAAAACCGATATTGAAAAACCGATATTGAAAAACCTATATCGAAAAACTGATATTGAAAAATCGATATTGAAACCGATATTAGAACCGATATTGAAAAACCGATATTGAAAAACAAATATTGAAAAACTGATATCGAAAAACTGATATTGAAAAACTGATATCGAAAAACTGATATTGAAAAACCGATATTGAAAAACCGATATTGAATCCGATATTAGAACCGATATTCAAAAACCGATATTGTAGAACAAATATTGAAAAACTGATATTGAAAAACCGATATTGAAAAACCGATATTGAAAAACCGATATTAAATCCGATATTAGAACCGATATTCAAAAACCGATATTGGAGAACGAATATTGAAAAACTGATATTGAAAAACCGATATTGAAAAACCGATATTGAAAAACCGATATTGAAAAACAAATATTGAAAAACTGATATCGAAAAACTGATATTGAGAAACTGATATTGCAAAACCGATATTGAAAAACCGATATTGAAAAACCTATATCGAATAACTGATATTGCAAAACCGATATTGAAAAAACGATATTGAATCCGATATTAGAACCGATATTGAAAAACAAATATTGTAAAACCGATATTGAAAAATCGATATTGAAACCGATATTAGAACCGATATTCAAAAACCGATATTGAAAAACTGATATTGAAAAACCGATATTGAAAAACCGATATTGAAAAACCTATATCGAAAAACTGATATTGAACAATCGATATTGAAACCGATATTAGAACCGATATTGAAAAACCGATATTGAAAAACAAATATTGAAAAACTGATATCGAAAAACTGATATTGAAAAACCGATATTGAAAAACCGATATTGAATCCGATATTAGAACCGATATTCAAAAACCGATATTGGAGAACAAATATTGAAAAACCGATATTGAAAAACCGCTATTGAAAAACCGATATTGAAACCGATATTAGAACCGATATTCAAAAACCGATATTGAAAACCAAATATTGAAAAACTGATATTGAAAAACCGATATTGAAAAACCGATATTGAAAATCCGATATTGAAAAACCTATATCGAATAACTGATATTGCAAAACCGATATTGAATCCGATATTAGAACCGATATTGAAAAACCGATATTGAAATACCGATATTGAAAAACCTATATGGAAAAACTGATATTGCAAAACCGATATTGAATCCGATATTAGAACCGATATTGAAAAACCGATATTCAAAAACCGATATTGGAGAACAAATATTCAAAAACCGATATTGAAAAACGAACATTGAAAAACTGATATTGAAAAACCGATATTGAAAAACCGCTATTGAAAAACCGATATTGAAACCGATATTAGAACCGATATTCAAAAACCGATATTGAAAACCAAATATTGAAAAACTGATATTGAAAAACCGATATTGAAAAACCGATATTGAAAAACCTATATCGAAAAACTGATATTGAAACCGATATTAGAACCGATATTGAAAAACCGATATTGAAAAACCGATATTGAAAAACCTATATCGAAAAACTGATATTGAAAAATCGATATTGAAACCGATATTAGAACCGATATTGAAAAACCGATATTGAAAAACCGATATTGAATCCGATATTAGAACCGATATTCAAAAACCGATATTGTAGAACAAATATTGAAAAACTGATATTGAAAAACCGATATTGAAAAACCGATATTGAAAAACCGATATTGAAAAACCTATATCGAATAACTGATATTGCAAAACCGATATTGAATCCGATAATAGAACCGATATTCAAAAACCGATAATGAAAACCAAATATTGAAAAACTGATATTGAAAAACCGATATTGAAAAACCGATATTGAAAAACCTATATCGAAAAACTGATATTGAAAAATCGATATTGAAACCGATATTAGAACCGATATTGAAAAACCGATATTGAAAAACAAATATTGAAAAACTGATATCGAAAAACTGATATTGAAAAACCGATATTGAAAAACCGATATTGAATCCGATAATAGAACCGATATTGAAATACTGATATTGAAAAACCGATATTGAAAAACCGATATTGAAAAACCTATATCGAAAAACTGATATTGAAAAATCGATATTGAAACCGATATTAGAACCGATATTGAAAAACCGATATTGAAAAACAAATATTGAAAAACTGATATCGAAAAACTGATATTGAAAAACTGATATCGAAAAACTGATATTGAAAAACCGATATTGAAAAACCGATATTGAATCCGATATTAGAACCGATATTCAAAAACCGATATTGTAGAACAAATATTGAAAAACTGATATTGAAAAACCGATATTGAAAAACCGATATTGAAAAACCGATATTAAATCCGATATTAGAACCGATATTCAAAAACCGATATTGGAGAACGAATATTGAAAAACTGATATTGAAAAACCGATATTGAAAAACCGATATTGAAAAACCGATATTGAAAAACAAATATTGAAAAACTGATATCGAAAAACTGATATTGAGAAACTGATATTGCAAAACCGATATTGAAAAACCGATATTGAAAAACCTATATCGAATAACTGATATTGCAAAACCGATATTGAAAAAACGATATTGAATCCGATATTAGAACCGATATTGAAAAACAAATATTGAAAAACCGATATTGAAAAATCGATATTGAAACCGATATTAGAACCGATATTCAAAAACCGATATTGAAAAACTGATATTGAAAAACCGATATTGAAAAACCGATATTGAAAAACCTATATCGAAAAACTGATATTGAACAATCGATATTGAAACCGATATTAGAACCGATATTGAAAAACCGATATTGAAAAACAAATATTGAAAAACTGATATCGAAAAACTGATATTGAAAAACCGATATTGAAAAACCGATATTGAATCCGATATTAGAACCGATATTCAAAAACCGATATTGGAGAACAAATATTGAAAAACTGATATTGAAAAACCGATATTGAAAAACCGATATTGAAAAACCGATATTGAAAAACCTATATCGAATAACTGATATTGAAAAATCGATATTGAAACCGATATTAGAACCGATATTGAAAAACCGATATTGAAAAACAAATATTGAAAAACTGATATTGAAAAACCGATATTGAAAAACCGATATTGAAAAACCGATATTGAAAAACCTATATCGAATAACTGATATTGCAAAACCGATATTGAATCCGATAATAGAACCGATATTCAAAAACCGATAATGAAAACCAAATATTGAAAAACTGATATTGAAAAACCGATATTAGAACCGATATTCAAAAACCGATATTGTAGAACAAATATTGAAAAACTGATATTGAAAAACCGATATTGAAAAACCGATATTGAAAAACCGATATTGAATCCGATAATAGAACCGATATTCAAAAACCGATAATGAAAAACTGATATTGAAAAACCGATATTGAAAAACCGATATTGAAAAACCGATATTGAATCCGATATTAGAACCGATATTCAAAAACCGATATTGTAGAACAAATATTGAAAAACTGATATTGAAAAACCGATATTGAAAAACCGATATTGAAAAACCGATATTGAAAAACCTATATCGAATAACTGATATTGCAAAACCGATATTGAATCCGATAATAGAACCGATATTCAAAAACCGATAATGAAAACCAAATATTGAAAAACTGATATTGAAAAACCGATATTGAAAAACCGATATTGAAAAACCTATATCGAAAAACTGATATTGAAAAATCGATATTGAAACCGATATTAGAACCGATATTGAAAAACCGATATTGAAAAACAAATATTGAAAAACTGATATCGAAAAACTGATATTGAAAAACCGATATTGAAAAACCGATATTGAATCCGATAATAGAACCGATATTCAAAAACCGATATTGAAAACCAAATATTGAAATACTGATATTGAAAAACCGATATTGAAAAACCGATATTGAAAAACCTATATCGAAAAACTGATATTGAATAATCGATATTGAAACCGATATTAGAACCGATATTGAAAAACCGATATTGAAAAACAAATATTGAAAAACTGATATCGAAAAACTGATATTGAAAAAC
>NW_027487147.1:0-5000 GCF_050908995.1 Andrena cerasifolii | reverse complement strand
GGTTGGTCGTTCGGTCGGTCGGTCGGTCGGTCGGTCGGTCGGTCAGTCGGTCAGTCGGTCCGTCAGTCCGTCGGTCGGTCGGACGGTCGGTCGGTCGGTCGGTCGGTCGGTCGGTCGGTCGGTTGGTCGGTCAGTCGGTCAGTCGGTCAGTCAGTCGGTCGGTCGGTCGGTCAGTCGGTCAGTCACTCCGTCGGTCGGTCGGTCGGTCAGTCGGTCAGTCGGTCAGTCGGTCAGTCGGTCAGTCGGTCGGTCGGTCAGTCGGTCAGTCGGTCCGTCGGTCGGTCGGTCGTTCGGTCAGTCGTTCGGTCGGTCGGTCGGTCAGTCGGTCAGTCGGTCAGTCAGTCCGTCGGTCCGTCGGTCGGTCGGTCAGTCGGTCTGTCGGTCGGTCGGTCGGTCGGTCAGTCGGTCAGTCGGTCAGTCGGTCAGTCGGTCAGTCGGTCAGTCGGTCAGTCAGTCCGTCGGTCGGTCGGTCGGTCGGTCGGTCGGTCGGTCGTTCGGTCGGTCGTTCGGTCGGTCGGTCGGTCAGTCGGTCAGTCGGTCAGTCAGTCCGTCGGTCGGTCGGTCAGTCGGTCAGTCGGTCAGTCGGTCAGTCGGTCAGTCGGTCAGTCAGTCCGTCGGTCGGTCGGTCGGTCGGTCGGTCGGTCGGTCGGTCGGTGGGTCGGTCAGTCGGTCAGTCAGTCCGTCGGTCGGTCGGTCGGTCAGTCGGTCAGTCGTCAGTCAGTCCGTCGGTCGGTCGGACGGTCGGTCGTCGGTCGGTCGGTCGGTCGGTCGGTCGGTCGGTCGGTGGGTCGGTCGGTCGTCGTTCGGTCGGTCGGTCGCTCAGTCGGTCGGTCGGTCGGTCAGTCAGTCCGTCGGTCGGTCGGTCGGTCAGTCGGTCGGTCGGTCGGTCAGTCGGTCAGTCGGTCAGTCAGTCCGTCGGTCGGTCGGTCGCTCAGTCGGTCAGTCGATCAGTCAGTCCGTCGGTCGGTCGGTCGGTCAGTCGGTCAGTCGGTCAGTCGGTCAGTCGGTCAGTCGGTCGGTCGGTCAGTCGGTCAGTCGGTCCGTCGGTCGGTCGGTCGGTCGGTCGGTCGGTCGGTCGGTCGGTGGGTCGGTCAGTCGGTCAGTCAGTCCGTCGGTCGGTCGGTCGGTCAGTCCGTCAGTCGGTCAGTCAGTCCGTCGGTCGGACGGTCGGTCGGTCGGTCGGTCGGTCGGTCGGTCGGTCGGTCAGTCGGTCGGTCGGTCGGTCGGTCGGTCGGTCGGTGGGTCGGTCGGTCGGTCGGTCAGTCGGTCAGTCGGTCCGTCAGTCCGTCGGTCGGACGGACGGTCGGTCGGTCGGTCGGTCGGTCGGTCGGTCGGTCGGTCGGTCGGTCGGTCAGTCGGTCAGTCGGTCAGTCAGTCGGTCGGTCGGTCGGTCAGTCGGTCAGTCACTCCGTCGGTCGGTCGGTCGGTCAGTCGGTCAGTCGGTCAGTCGGTCAGTCGGTCAGTCGGTCGGTCGGTCAGTCGGTCAGTCGGTCCGTCGGTCGGTCGGTCGTTCGGTCAGTCGTTCGGTCGGTCGGTCGGTCAGTCGGTCAGTCGGTCAATCAGTCCGTCGGTCCGTCGGTCGGTCGGTCAGTCGGTCAGTCGGTCGGTCGGTCGGTCGGTCAGTCGGTCAGTCGGTCAGTCGGTCAGTCGGTCAGTCGGTCAGTCGGTCAGTCAGTCCGTCGGTCGGTCGGTCGGTCGGTCGGTCGGTCGGTCGGTCGTTCGGTCGGTCGTTCGGTCGGTCGGTCGGTCAGTCGGTCAGTCGGTCAGTCAGTCCGTCGGTCGGTCGGTCGGTCAGTCGGTCAGTCGGTCAGTCGGTCAGTCGGTCAGTCAGTCCGTCGGTCGGTCGGTCGGTCGGTCGGTCGGTCGGTCGGTCGGTGGGTCGGTCAGTCGGTCAGTCAGTCCGTCGGTCGGTCGGTCGGTCAGTCGTCAGTCGGTCAGTCAGTCCGTCGGTCGGACGGTCGGTCAGTCGGTCGGTCGGTCGGTCGGTCGGTCGGTCGGTCGGTCGGTCGGTCGGTCGGTCGGTCGGTCGGTCGGCCGGTCGGTCTGTCAGTCGGTCAGTCGGTCAGTCGGTCAGTCAGTCCGTCGGTCGGTTGGTCGTTCGGTCGGTCGGTCGGTCGGTCGGTCGGTCGGTCGGTCAGTCGGTCGGTCAGTCGGTCGGTCGGTCGGTCGGTCGGTCAGTCGGTCGGTCGGTCGGTCGGTCGGTCGGTCGGTCGGTCGGTGGGTCGGTCGGTCGGTCGTTCGGTCGGTCGGTCGCTCAGTCGGTCGGTCGGTCGGTCAGTCAGTCCGTCGGTCGGTCGGTCGGTCGGTCAGTCGGTCGGTCGGTCGGTCAGTCGGTCAGTCGGTCAGTCAGTCCGTCGGTCGGTCGGTCGCTCAGTCGGTCAGTCGATCAGTCAGTCCGTCGGTCGGTCGGTCGGTCAGTCGGTCAGTCAGTCGGTCAGTCGGTCAGTCGGTCAGTCAGTCCGTCGGTCGGTCGGTCAGTCAGTCGGTCAGTCGGTCAGTCGGTCAGTCAGTCCGTCGGTCGGTCGGCCGGTCGGTCGGTCAGTCGGTCAGTCAGTCCGTCGGTCGGTCGGTCGGTCGGTCGGTCGGCCGGTCGGTCTGTCAGTCGGTCAGTCGGTCAGTCGGTCAGTCAGTCCGTCGGTCGGTTGGTCGTTCGGTCGGTCGGTCGGTCGGTCGGTCAGTCGGTCGGTCAGTCGGTCGGTCGGTCGGTCGGTCGGTCAGTCGGTCGGTCGGTCGGTCGGTCGGTCGGTCGGTCGGTCGGTGGGTCGGTCGGTCGGTCGTTCGGTCGGTCGGTCGCTCAGTCGGTCGGTCGGTCGGTCAGTCAGTCCGTCGGTCGGTCGGTCGGTCAGTCGGTCGGTCGGTCGGTCAGTCGGTCAGTCGGTCAGTCAGTCCGTCGGTCGGTCGGTCGCTCAGTCGGTCAGTCGATCAGTCAGTCCGTCGGTCGGTCGGTCGGTCAGTCGGTCAGTCAGTCGGTCAGTCGGTCAGTCGGTCAGTCAGTCCGTCGGTCGGTCGGTCAGTCAGTCGGTCAGTCGGTCAGTCGGTCAGTCAGTCCGTCGGTCGGTCGGCCGGTCGGTCGGTCAGTCGGTCAGTCAGTCCGTCGGTCGGTCGGTCGGTCGGTCGGTCGGTCGGTCGGTCGGTCGGTCGGTCGGTCGTTCGGTCGGTCGTTCGGTCGTAGGGTCGGTCAGTCGGTCAGTCGGTCGGTCGGTAGGTCGGTCAGTCGGTCAGTCGGTCAGTCGATCAGTCAGTCCGTCGGTCGGTCGGTCGGACGGTCGGTCGGCCGGTCGGTCGGTCAGTCGGTCAGGCAGTCCGTCGGTCGGTCGGTCGGTCGGTCGTTCGGTCGTCGGTCAGTCGGTCGGTCGGTCGGTCGGTCGGTCGGTCGGTGGGTCGGTCGGTCGGTCGTTCGGTCGGTCGGTCGCTCAGTCGGTCGGTCGGTCGGTCAGTCAGTCCGTCGGTCGGTCGGTCGGTCAGTCGGTCGGTCGGTCGGTCAGTCGGTCAGTCGGTCAGTCAGTCCGTCGGTCGGTCGGTCGCTCAGTCGGTCAGTCGATCAGTCAGTCCGTCGGTCGGTCGGTCGGTCAGTCGGTCAGTCAGTCCGTCGGTCGGTCGGTCGGTCGGTCGGTTGGTCGTTCGGTCGGTCGGTCGGTCGGTCGGTCGGTCGGTCAGTCGGTCAGTCGGTCCGTCAGTCCGTCGGTCGGACGGACGGTCGGTCGGTCGGTCGTTCGGTCGGTCGGTCGGTCGGTCGGTCGGTTGGTCGTTCGGTCGGTCGGTCGGTCGGTCGGTCGGTCGGTCAGTCGGTCAGTCGGTCCGTCAGTCCGTCGGTCGGACGGACGGTCGGTCGGTCGGTCGGTCGGTCGGTCGGTCGGTCGGTCGGTCGGTCAGTCGGTCAGTCGGTCAGTCAGTCGGTCGGTCGGTCGGTCGGTCGGTCGGTCGGTCGGTCGGTCGGTCGGTCGGTCGGTCGGTCGGTCGGTCGGTCGGTCAGTCGGTTGGTCGGTCGGTCGGTCGGTCGGTCGGTCGGTCGGTCAGTCGGTTGGTCGGTCGGTCGGTCGGTCGGTCGGTGGGTCGGTCAGTCGGTCAGTCGGTCAGTCAGTCCGTCGGTCGGTCGGTCGCTCAGTCGGTCAGTCGATCAGTCAGTCTGTCGGTCGGTCGGTCGGTCAGTCGGTCAGTCAGTCCGTCGGTCGGTCGGTCGGTCGGTCGGTCGGTCGGTCGGTCGGTCGGTCGGTCGGTCGGTCGGTCGGTCGGTCAGTCGGTCAGTCGGTCAGTCAGTCGGTCGGTCGGTCGGTCGGTCGGTCGGTCGGTCGGTCGGTCGGTCGGTCGGTCGGTCGGTCGGTCGGTCGGTCGGTCAGTCGGTTGGTCGGTCGGTCGGTCGGTCGGCCGGTCGGTCGGTCAGTCGGTCAGCAGTCCGTCGGTCGGTCGGTCGGTCGGTCGTTCGGTCGGTCGGTCAGTCGGTCGGTCGGTCGGTCGGTCGGTCGGTCGGTGGGTCGGTCGGTCGGTCGTTCGGTCGGTCGGTCGCTCAGTCGGTCGGTCGGTCGGTCAGTCAGTCCGTCGGTCGGTCGGTCGGTCAGTCGGTCGGTCGGTCGGTCGGTTGGTCGTTCGGTCGGTCGGTCGGTCGGTCGGTCGGTCGGTCAGTCGGTCAGTCGGTCCGTCAGTCCGTCGGTCGGACGGACGGTCGGTCGGTCGGTCGTTCGGTCGGTCGGTCGGTCGGTCGGTCGGTTGGTCGTTCGGTCGGTCGGTCGGTCGGTCGGTCGGTCGGTCAGTCGGTCAGTCGGTCCGTCAGTCCGTCGGTCGGACGGACGGTCGGTCCGTCGGTCGGTCGGTCGGTCGGTCGGTTAGTCGTTCAGTCGGTCAGTCAATCCGTCGGTCGGTCGGTCGGTCGGTCGGTCGGTCGGTCGGTCGGTCGGTCGTTCGTTCGGTCGGTCAGTCGGTCAGTCGGTCGGTCGGTCGGTCGGCCGGTCGGTCGGTCAGTCGGTCAGTCGGTCAGTCGGTCAGTCAGTCCGTCGGTCGGTCGG
>NW_027487146.1:0-17326 GCF_050908995.1 Andrena cerasifolii | reverse complement strand
TTAATTTTTGAACAATTATTAAATTTTTTTAAAATTTTTATTTTTCTTTTATTTTACTTTCTAAAATTTCTTTTAAATTTAATTTTTTTTTAATTTTCTTATAATTTTTTATTTTTTTTAAATTTTTAAAATTTTTTTAAAATTTTTTAAAATTTTTTTTTTAATTTTTTAAAATTTTTTTTAAATTTTGTTTTAATTTTTTAACAATTTTAAATTTTTTTTAATGTTTATTTTTCTTTTATTTTACTTTTTCTAAATTTCTTTTAAATTTTAAATTTTTTTTAAATTTTTATATATTTTTTAAATTTTTAAAAAAAATTTCTTTATTTTTTTTTAATTTTAAATAAAATTTTATTTATTTTTGTTTTAAATTATTATTTTTTTAAATTTTTATTTGTTTATTTTTTTTATTTCTTTTATTTTTCTTTTAAATTTTTGTATATTTTTTTTTATTTTAATTTTTTTTTATATTTTAAAATTTTTTTATTTTAATTTTTTTATTTTTTTTTAATTTTAAAAAAAAATTTAAATTTTTTAACTTTTTTTAATTTTTTTTTAATTTTTTAATATTTTTTTAAAAATTTTTTTATATTTTTTTTAAATATTTTTAAAATTTTTATTTAATTTTTAAAATTTTTATAAATTTTTTTTAAAAATATTTTTGAAAATTTTTTGATAATTTTTTAAAAAATTTTTGAAAATTTTTTAAAAATTTTTTTTTAAATTTTTAAAAATTTTTTAAAATTTTTTTTAAATTTTTAATTTTTTTTAAGAATTTTAAAATTCTTTTTTTAAATTTAAAATTTTTTTTGTAATTTTTTACAAATTTTTTTTTATTTTTTTTATTTTTCTTTTAAATTTTTGTATATTTTTTTTATTTAATTTTTTTTTATATTTTAAAATTTTTTAAAAATTTTGTTTTATTTTTTAACAATTTTTTATTTTTTTTTTAATTTTTATTTTTCTCTTATTTTACTTTTTTAAATTTCATTTAAATTAATTTTTTTAATTTTCTTATAATTCTTTTATTTTTTTTAAATTTTCTAAATTTTTTTTAAATTTTTTAAATTTTTTTTTTTAATTTTTTAATTTTTTTTAATTTTTTACAATTTTTTTTTATTTTTTTTTATATTTTATAAATTTGAAATAAAATTTTATTTATTTTTGTTTTAAATTATTATTTTCTTTAAATTTTTATTTGTTTAGTTTTTTTATTTTTCTTTTAAATTTTTGTATATTTTTTTTATTTAAAATTTTTTTATATTTTAAAATTTTTTTATTTTTTTAAAAAAAAATTTATATTTATTTTTTTTATATTTAAAATTTTTTAAAATTTTTTAAATTTTTTTAAAATTTTTTTCAAATTATTTAAAATTTATTAAAATTTTTTAAATTTTTTACAAAATCTTTTTTAAAATTTTTTAAATTTTTTACAATTTTTTTTTTTAATATTTTTTATATTTTTTAAATTTTTAGAAAAAATTTTCTTTATTTTTTATTTTTTTTTAATTTTAAATAAAATTTTATTTATTTTTGTTTTAAATTATTATTTTTTTTAAATTTTCATTTGTTTATTTTTAAAATTTTTTTTTATTTTTCTTTTAAATTTTTGTATATTTTTTTATTTTAATTTTGTTTATATTTTAAAATTTTTTTATTTTATTTTTTTTTATTTTTTTAAAAGAATTTTAAAATTTTTTTAAAAAAATTTTAAAATATTTTTAAAATTTTTTTTTTAAAATTTGATTTAATTTTTGAACAATTTTTTAAATTTTTTTAAAAATTTTATTTTTCTTTTATTTTACTTTTTAAAATTTCTTTTAATTTTATTTATTTTTAATTTTCTTATAATATTTTATTTTTTTAAAACTTTTTAAATATTTTAAAATTTTAAAAAAAAATTTTTTTAATTTTAAAAATTTTTTTTTTTAATTTTTTTATATTTTTTTTAAAATTTTTTTAAAATTTTTAAATTTTTTTAAAATTTGTAAATTTTTTTAAAATTTTTATTTAATTTTTAAAATTTTTATTTAATTTTTAAAATTTTTATAATTTTATCTTTAAAAATATTTTTAAAATTTTTTAAATTTTTAAAAAATTTTTTTTTAATTCTTTTTATTTTTTAAAAAATTTTTTTTTTAATTTTTTAAATTTTTTTTTAATTTTTTTTTAATTTTTTTTATATTTTTTATATTTTTTAAAAAAATTTTCTTTAATTTTGATTTTTTTTTAATTTTAAATAAAATTTTATTTATTTTTGTTTTAAATTATTTTTTTTTAATTTTTATTTGTTTATTTTTTTTATTTTTTTTCTTTTAAATTTTTGTATATTTTTTTATTTTAAATTTTTTTATTTTTTAAAATTTTTTTATTTTAATTTTTTTTATTTTTTTAAAAAAGAATTTTTATTTTTTTAAAAAATTTTTAAATTTTTTTTAAAAAATTTTTAAATTTTTTTTAAAAAATTTTTAAAATATTTTTTAAATTTTTTTTTAAATTTTGTTTTAATTTTTGAACAATTTTTAAAATTTTTTTAAAATTTTTATTTTTCTTTTATTTTACTTTTTAAAATTTCTTTTAAATTTAATTTTTTTTTAATTTTCTTATAATATTTTATTTTTTTTAAACTTTTTAAATATTTTAAAATTTAAAAAAAAAATTTTTTTAATTTTTAAATTTTTTTTTTAATTTTTTTATATTTTTTTTAATTTTTTTTTAAATTTTTATTTAATTTTTAAAATTTTTATATTTTTTTTTAAAAATATTTTTAAAATTTTTTAAATTTTTATTTTTTTTTAAATTTTTATTTAATTTTTTAATAAAAAATTGAAATTTTTTTTTAAATCTAAATTTTTTTAAATTTTCTTTACTTTAATTTTTTTTAAATTAAAAAAAAATAATTTTTTTTTAAATTAAAAAAAATTTAATTTTTTTTAAATTTTATTTTTCCTTTATTTTAATCTTTTAATTTTTTACAATTTTTTGAAATTTAAAAAAAATTTTATTTTTTTATTTTTTTTAATTATAATTTGTTTATTTTTTTCTAATTTTTTTATTTTTCTTTTAAATTTTTGTATATTTTTTTTATTTTAAATTTTTTTATAATTTAAAATTTCTTTATTTTAATTTTTTTTTATTTTTTTTTAAAAATTTAAAAAAAATTTTAAAATTTTTTAAAAAAATTTTTAATTTTTTTTATTTTTTTAAAAATTTTTTTTTAATTTTTAAAATTTTTTTTTTAATTTTTTTTAAATTTTTTAAAATATTTTTTAAACTTTTTTTTTTAAATTTTCTTTTAATTTTTGAACAATTTTTAAAATTTTTTTAAAATTTTTATTTTTCTTTTATTTTACTTTTTAAAATTTCTTTTAAATTTAATTTTTTTTTAATTTTCTTATAATATTTTTTTTTTAAACTTTTTAAATATTTTAAAATTTAAAAAAAAATTTTTTTTAATCTTTAAATTTTTTTTTTAATTTTTTTATATTTTTTATAATTTTTTTTTAAATTTTTATTTAATTTTTAAAATTTTTATAATCTTTTTTTAAAAATATTTTTTAAATTTTTTAAATTTTTAATTTTTTTAAAATTTTTATTTAATTTTTTAATAAAAAATTGAAAATTTTTTTTAAATCTAAATTTTTTTAAATTTTCTTTACTTTAATTTTTTTTAAATTAAAAAAAAATAATTTTTTTTTAAATTAAAAAAAATTTATTTTTTTTTAAATTTTATTTTTCCTTTATTTTAATCTTTTAATTTTTTACAATTTTTTGAAATTTAAAAAAAAATTTATTTTTTTATTTTTTTTAATTATAATTTGTTTATTTTTTTCTAATTTTTTTATTTTTCTTTTAAATTTTTGTATATTTTTTTTATTTTAAATTTTTTTTATAATTTAAGATTTCTTTATTTTAATTTTTTTTTATTTTTTTTTAAAAATTTAAAAAAAAATTTAAAATTTTTTTAAAAAATTTTTAATTTTTTTTATTTTTTTAAAAATTTTTTTTTAATTTTTTAAATTTTTTAAAATATTTTTTAAACTTTTTTTTTTTAATTTTCTTTTAATTTTTGAACAATTATTAAATTTTTTTAAAATTTTTATTTTTCTTTTATTTTACTTTCTAAAATTTCTTTTAAATTTAATTTTTTTTTAATTTTCTTATAATTTTTTATTTTTTTTAAATTTTTAAAATTTTTTTAAAATTTTTTAAAATTTTTTTTTTAAATTTTTAAAATTTTTTTAAAATTTTTTAAAATTTTTTTTTTAATTTTTTAAAATTTTTTTTAAATTTTGTTTTAATTTTTTAACAATTTTAAATTTTTTTTAATGTTTATTTTTCTTTTATTTTACTTTTTCTAAATTTCTTTTAAATTTTAAATTTTTTTTAAATTTTTATATATTTTTTAAATTTTTAAAAAAAATTTCTTTATTTTTTTTTTAATTTTAAATAAAATTTTATTTATTTTTGTTTTAAATTATTATTTTTTTTAATTTTTATTTGTTTATTTTTTTTATTTCTTTTATTTTTCTTTTAAATTTTTGTATATTTTTTTTTATTTTAATTTTTTTTTATATTTTAAAATTTTTTTATTTTAATTTTTTTATTTTTTTTTTAATTTTAAAAAAAAATTTAAATTTTTTAACTTTTTTTAATTTTTTTTTAATTTTTTAATATTTTTTTAAAAATTTTTTTATATTTTTTTTAAATATTTTTAAAATTTTTATTTAATTTTTAAAATTTTTATAAATTTTTTTTAAAAATATTTTTGAAAATTTTTTGATAATTTTTTAAAAAATTTTTGAAAATTTTTTAAAAATTTTTTTTTAAATTTTTAAAAATTTTTTAAAATTTTTTTTAAATTTTTAATTTTTTTTAAGAATTTTAAAATTCTTTTTTTAAATTTAAAATTTTTTTTGTAATTTTTTACAAATTTTTTTTTATTTTTTTTATTTTTCTTTTAAATTTTTGTATATTTTTTTTATTTAATTTTTTTTTATATTTTAAAATTTTTTAAAAATTTTGTTTTATTTTTTAACAATTTTTTATTTTTTTTTTAATTTTTATTTTTCTCTTATTTTACTTTTTTAAATTTCATTTAAATTAATTTTTTTAATTTTCTTATAATTCTTTTATTTTTTTTAAATTTTCTAAATTTTTTTTAAATTTTTTAAATTTTTTTTTTAATTTTTTAATTTTTTTTAATTTTTTACAATTTTTTTTTATTTTTTTTTATATTTTATAAATTTGAAATAAAATTTTATTTATTTTTGTTTTAAATTATTATTTTCTTTAAATTTTTATTTGTTTATTTTTTTTATTTTTCTTTTAAATTTTTGTATATTTTTTTTATTTTAAATTTTTTTATATTTTAAAATTTTTTTATTTTTTTAAAAAAAAATTTATATTTATTTTTTTTATATTTAAAATTTTTTAAAATTTTTTAAATTTTTTTAAAATTTTTTTCAAATTATTTAAAATTTATTAAAATTTTTTAAATTTTTTACAAAATCTTTTTTAAAATTTTTTAAATTTTTTACAATTTTTTTTTTAATATTTTTTATATTTTTTAAATTTTTAGAAAAAATTTTCTTTATTTTTTATTTTTTTTTAATTTTAAATAAAATTTTATTTATTTTTGTTTTAAATTATTATTTTTTTTAAATTTTCATTTGTTTATTTTTAAAATTTTTTTTTATTTTTCTTTTAAATTTTTGTATATTTTTTTATTTTAATTTTGTTTATATTTTAAAATTTTTTTATTTTATTTTTTTTTATTTTTTTAAAAGAATTTTAAAATTTTTTTAAAAAAATTTTAAAATATTTTTAAAATTTTTTTTTTAAAATTTGATTTAATTTTTGAACAATTTTTTAAATTTTTTTAAAAATTTTATTTTTCTTTTATTTTACTTTTTAAAATTTCTTTTAATTTTATTTATTTTTAATTTTCTTATAATATTTTATTTTTTTAAAACTTTTTAAATATTTTAAAATTTTAAAAAAAAAATTTTTTAATTTAAAAAATTTTTTTTTTTAATTTTTTTATATTTTTTTTTAAATTTTTTTAAAATTTTTAAATTTTTTTAAAATTTTTAAATTTTTTTAAAATTTTTATTTAATTTTTAAAATTTTTATTTAATTTTTAAAATTTTTATAATTTTATCTTTAAAAATATTTTTAAAATTTTTTAAATTTTTAATTTTTTTTTTAAATTTTTATTTAATTTTTTAAAAAATTTTTTAAATTTTTAAAAAATTTTTTTTTAATTCTTTTTATTTTTTAAAAAATTTTTTTTTTAATTTTTTAAATTTTTTTTTAATTTTTTTTTAATTTTTTTTATATTTTTTATATTTTTTAAAAAAATTTTCTTTAATTTTGATTTTTTTTTAATTTTAAATAAAATTTTATTTATTTTTGTTTTAAATTATTTTTTTTTAATTTTTATTTGTTTATTTTTTTTATTTTTTTTCTTTTAAATTTTTGTATATTTTTTTATTTTAAATTTTTTTATTTTTTAAAATTTTTTTATTTTAATTTTTTTTATTTTTTTAAAAAAGAATTTTTATTTTTTTAAAAAATTTTTAAATTTTTTTTAAAAATTTTTTAAATTTTTTTTAAAAAATTTTTAAAATATTTTTTAAATTTTTTTTTAAATTTTGTTTTAATTTTTGAACAATTTTTAAAATTTTTTTAAAATTTTTATTTTTCTTTTATTTTACTTTTTAAAATTTCTTTTAAATTTAATTTTTTTTTAATTTTCTTATAATATTTTATTTTTTTTAAACTTTTTAAATATTTTAAAATTTAAAAAAAAAATTTTTTTAATTTTTAAATTTTTTTTTTAATTTTTTTATATTTTTTTTAATTTTTTTTTAAATTTTTATTTAATTTTTAAAATTTTTATATTTTTTTTTAAAAATATTTTTAAAATTTTTTAAATTTTTATTTTTTTTTAAATTTTTATTTAATTTTTTAATAAAAAATTGAAATTTTTTTTTAAATCTAAATTTTTTTAAATTTTCTTTACTTTAATTTTTTTTAAATTAAAAAAAAATAATTTTTTTTTAAATTAAAAAAAATTTAATTTTTTTTAAATTTTATTTTTCCTTTATTTTAATCTTTTAATTTTTTACAATTTTTTGAAATTTAAAAAAAATTTTATTTTTTTATTTTTTTTAATTATAATTTGTTTATTTTTTTCTAATTTTTTTATTTTTCTTTTAAATTTTTGTATATTTTTTTTATTTTAAATTTTTTTATAATTTAAAATTTCTTTATTTTAATTTTTTTTTATTTTTTTTTAAAAATTTAAAAAAAATTTTAAAATTTTTTAAAAAAATTTTTAATTTTTTTTATTTTTTTAAAAATTTTTTTTTAATTTTTAAAATTTTTTTTTTAATTTTTTTTAAATTTTTTAAAATATTTTTTAAACTTTTTTTTTTAAATTTTCTTTTAATTTTTGAACAATTTTTAAAATTTTTTTAAAATTTTTATTTTTCTTTTATTTTACTTTTTAAAATTTCTTTTAAATTTAATTTTTTTTTAATTTTCCTATAATATTTTTTTTTTAAACTTTTTAAATATTTTAAAATTTAAAAAAAAATTTTTTTTAATCTTTAAATTTTTTTTTTAATTTTTTTATATTTTTTATAATTTTTTTTTAAATTTTTATTTAATTTTTAAAATTTTTATAATCTTTTTTTAAAAATATTTTTTAAATTTTTTAAATTTTTAATTTTTTTAAAATTTTTATTTAATTTTTTAATAAAAAATTGAAAATTTTTTTTAAATCTAAATTTTTTTAAATTTTCTTTACTTTAATTTTTTTTAAATTAAAAAAAAATAATTTTTTTTTAAATTAAAAAAAATTTATTTTTTTTTAAATTTTATTTTTCCTTTATTTTAATCTTTTAATTTTTTACAATTTTTTGAAATTTAAAAAAAAATTTATTTTTTTATTTTTTTTAATTATAATTTGTTTATTTTTTTCTAATTTTTTTATTTTTCTTTTAAATTTTTGTATATTTTTTTTATTTTAAATTTTTTTTATAATTTAAGATTTCTTTATTTTAATTTTTTTTTATTTTTTTTTAAAAATTTAAAAAAAAATTTAAAATTTTTTTAAAAAATTTTTAATTTTTTTTATTTTTTTAAAAATTTTTTTTTAATTTTTTAAATTTTTTAAAATATTTTTTAAACTTTTTTTTTTTAATTTTCTTTTAATTTTTGAACAATTATTAAATTTTTTTAAAATTTTTATTTTTCTTTTATTTTACTTTCTAAAATTTCTTTTAAATTTAATTTTTTTTTAATTTTCTTATAATTTTTTATTTTTTTTAAATTTTTAAAATTTTTTTAAAATTTTTTAAAATTTTTTTTTTAAATTTTTAAAATTTTTTAAAAATTTTTTAAAATTTTTTTTTTAATTTTTTAAAATTTTTTTTAAATTTTGTTTTAATTTTTTAACAATTTTAAATTTTTTTTAATGTTTATTTTTCTTTTATTTTACTTTTTCTAAATTTCTTTTAAATTTTAAATTTTTTTTAAATTTTTATATATTTTTTAAATTTTTAAAAAAAATTTCTTTATTTTTTTTTTAATTTTAAATAAAATTTTATTTATTTTTGTTTTAAATTATTATTTTTTTTAATTTTTATTTGTTTATTTTTTTTATTTCTTTTATTTTTCTTTTAAATTTTTGTATATTTTTTTTTATTTTAATTTTTTTTTATATTTTAAAATTTTTTTATTTTAATTTTTTTATTTTTTTTTTAATTTTAAAAAAAAATTTAAATTTTTTAACTTTTTTTAATTTTTTTTTAATTTTTTAATATTTTTTTAAAAATTTTTTTATATTTTTTTTAAATATTTTTAAAATTTTTATTTAATTTTTAAAATTTTTATAAATTTTTTTTAAAAATATTTTTGAAAATTTTTTGATAATTTTTTAAAAAATTTTTGAAAATTTTTTAAAATTTTTTTTTAAATTTTTAAAAATTTTTTAAAATTTTTTTTAAATTTTTAATTTTTTTTAAGAATTTTAAAATTCTTTTTTTAAATTTAAAATTTTTTTTGTAATTTTTTACAAATTTTTTTTTATTTTTTTTATTTTTCTTTTAAATTTTTGTATATTTTTTTTATTTAATTTTTTTTTATATTTTAAAATTTTTTAAAAATTTTGTTTTATTTTTTAACAATTTTTTATTTTTTTTTTAATTTTTATTTTTCTCTTATTTTACTTTTTTAAATTTCATTTAAATTAATTTTTTTAATTTTCTTATAATTCTTTTATTTTTTTTAAATTTTCTAAATTTTTTTTAAACTTTTTTAAATTTTTTTTTTAATTTTTTAATTTTTTTTAATTTTTTACAATTTTTTTTTATTTTTTTTTATATTTTATAAATTTGAAATAAAATTTTATTTATTTTTGTTTTAAATTATTATTTTCTTTAAATTTTTATTTGTTTATTTTTTTTATTTTTCTTTTAAATTTTTGTATATTTTTTTTATTTTAAATTTTTTTATATTTTAAAATTTTTTTATTTTTTTAAAAAAAAATTTATATTTATTTTTTTTATATTTAAAATTTTTTAAAATTTTTTAAATTTTTTTAAAATTTTTTTCAAATTATTTAAAATTTATTAAAATTTTTTAAATTTTTTACAAAATCTTTTTTAAAATTTTTTAAATTTTTTACAATTTTTTTTTTTAATATTTTTTATATTTTTTAAATTTTTAGAAAAAATTTTCTTTATTTTTTATTTTTTTTTAATTTTAAATAAAATTTTATTTATTTTTGTTTTAAATTATTATTTTTTTTAAATTTTCATTTGTTTATTTTTAAAATTTTTTTTTATTTTTCTTTTAAATTTTTGTATATTTTTTTATTTTAATTTTGTTTATATTTTAAAATTTTTTTATTTTATTTTTTTTATTTTTTTAAAAGAATTTTAAAATTTTTTTAAAAAAATTTTAAAATATTTTTAAAATTTTTTTTTTAAAATTTGATTTAATTTTTGAACAATTTTTTAAATTTTTTTAAAAATTTTATTTTTCTTTTATTTTACTTTTTAAAATTTCTTTTAATTTTATTTATTTTTAATTTTCTTATAATATTTTATTTTTTTAAAACTTTTTAAATATTTTAAAATTTTAAAAAAAAAATTTTTTAATTTAAAAAATTTTTTTTTTTAATTTTTTTATATTTTTTTTTAAATTTTTTTAAAATTTTTAAATTTTTTTAAAATTTTTAAATTTTTTTAAAATTTTTATTTAATTTTTAAAATTTTTATTTAATTTTTAAAATTTTTATAATTTTATCTTTAAAAATATTTTTAAAATTTTTTAAATTTTTAATTTTTTTTTTAAATTTTTATTTAATTTTTTAAAAAATTTTTTAAATTTTTAAAAAATTTTTTTTTAATTCTTTTTATTTTTTAAAAAATTTTTTTTTTAATTTTTTAAATTTTTTTTTAATTTTTTTTTAATTTTTTTTATATTTTTTATATTTTTTAAAAAAATTTTCTTTAATTTTGATTTTTTTTTAATTTTAAATAAAATTTTATTTATTTTTGTTTTAAATTATTTTTTTTTAATTTTTATTTGTTTATTTTTTTTATTTTTTTTCTTTTAAATTTTTGTATATTTTTTTATTTTAAATTTTTTTATTTTTTAAATTTTTTTTATTTTAATTTTTTTTATTTTTTTAAAAAAGAATTTTTATTTTTTTAAAAAATTTTTAAATTTTTTTTAAAAAATTTTTAAATTTTTTTTAAAAAATTTTTAAAATATTTTTTAAATTTTTTTTAAATTTTGTTTTAATTTTTGAACAATTTTTAAAATTTTTTTAAAATTTTTATTTTTCTTTTATTTTACTTTTTAAAATTTCTTTTAAATTTAATTTTTTTTTAATTTTCTTATAATATTTTATTTTTTTTAAACTTTTTAAATATTTTAAAATTTAAAAAAAAAATTTTTTTAATTTTTAAATTTTTTTTTTAATTTTTTTATATTTTTTTTAATTTTTTTTTAAATTTTTATTTAATTTTTAAAATTTTTATAATTTTTTTTAAAAATATTTTTAAAATTTTTTAAATTTTTATTTTTTTTTAAATTTTTATTTAATTTTTTAATAAAAAATTGAAATTTTTTTTTAAATCTAAATTTTTTTAAATTTTCTTTACTTTAATTTTTTTTAAATTAAAAAAAAATAATTTTTTTTTAAATTAAAAAAAATTTAATTTTTTTTAAATTTTATTTTTCCTTTATTTTAATCTTTTAATTTTTTACAATTTTTTGAAATTTAAAAAAAATTTTATTTTTTTATTTTTTTTAATTATAATTTGTTTATTTTTTTCTAATTTTTTTATTTTTCTTTTAAATTTTTGTATATTTTTTTTATTTTAAATTTTTTTATAATTTAAAATTTCTTTATTTTAATTTTTTTTTATTTTTTTTTAAAAATTTAAAAAAAATTTTAAAATTTTTTAAAAAAATTTTTAATTTTTTTTATTTTTTTAAAAATTTTTTTTTAATTTTTAAAATTTTTTTTTTAATTTTTTTTAAATTTTTTAAAATATTTTTTAAACTTTTTTTTTTAAATTTTCTTTTAATTTTTGAACAATTATTAAATTTTTTTAAAATTTTTATTTTTCTTTTATTTTACTTTCTAAAATTTCTTTTAAATTTAATTTTTTTTTAATTTTCTTATAATTTTTTATTTTTTTTAAATTTTTAAAATTTTTTTAAAATTTTTTAAAATTTTTTTTTTAATTTTTTAAAATTTTTTTTAAATTTTGTTTTAATTTTTGAACAATTTTAAATTTTTTTTAATGTTTATTTTTCTTTTATTTTACTTTTTCTAAATTTCTTTTAAATTTTAAATTTTTTTAAAATTTTTTTATATTTTTTAAATTTTTAAAAAAAAATTTCTTTATTTTTTTTTAATTTTAAATAAAATTTTATTTATTTTTGTTTTAAATTATTATTTTTTTAAATTTTTATATGTTTATTTTTTTTATTTCTTTTATTTTTCTTTTAAATTTTTGTATATTTTTTTTTATTTTAATTTTTTTTATATTTTAAAATTTTTTTATTTTAATTTTTTTTATTTTTTTTTTAATTTTAAAAAAAATTAAATTTTTTAACTTTTTTTAATTTTTTTTTAATTTTTTAATATTTTTTTAAAATTTTTTTTATATTTTTTTTAAATTTTTTTAAAATTTTTATTTAATTTTTAAAAATTTTTTTAAAATTTTATTTAATTTTAAAATTTTATAAATTTTTTTAAAAATATTTTGAAAATTTTTTGAAAATTTTTTAAAAAATTTTTTAAAATTTTTAAAATTTTTTTTTTAAATTTTTAAAAATTTTTTAAAATTTTTTTTAAATTTTTAATTTTTTTTAAGAATTTTAAAATTCTTTTTTAAATTTAAATTTTTTTTGTAATTTTTTACAAATTTTTTTTATTTTTTTATTTTTCTTTTAAATTTTTGTATATTTTTTTTATTTAAATTTTTTTATATTTAAAAATTTTTAAAAATTTGTTTTATTTTTAACAATTTTTTATTTTTTTTAATTTTTATTTTTCTCTTATTTTACTTTTTTAAATTTCATTTAAATTAATTTTTAATTTTCTTATAATTCTTTTATTTTTTTAAATTTTTAAAATTTTTTTTAAATTTTAAAATTTTTTTTTTAATTTTTAATTTTTTTAATTTTTTACAATTTTTTTTTATTTTTTTTATATTTTATAAATTTTAAATAAAATTTTATTTATTTTTGTTTTAAATTATTATTTTCTTTAAATTTTTATTTGTTTATTTTTTTATTTTTTTTATTTTTCTTTTAAATTTTTGTATATTTTTTTTATTTTAAATTTTTTATGTTTAAAAATTTTTTATTTTTTTAAAAAAATTTTATATTTATTTTTTTTATATTTAAAATTTTTTTAAATTTTTTAAATTTTTTTAAAATTTTTTCAAATTATTTAAAATTTATTAAAATTTTTTAAATTTTTTACAAAATCTTTTTAAAATTTTTAAATTTTTTACAATTTTTTTTTAATATTTTTTATATTTTTAAATTTTTAGAAAAAATTTTCTTTATTTTTTATTTTTTTTAATTTTAAATAAAATTTTATTTATTTTTGTTTTAAATTATTATTTTTTTTTAAATTTTCATTTGTTTATTTTTAATTTTTTTTTTTATTTTTCTTTTAAATTTTGTATATTTTTTTATTTTAATTTTTTTTATATTTAAAATTTTTTTATTTTAATTTTTTTATTTTTTTAAAAAATTTTAAAATTTTTTTAATAAATTTTTAAAATATTTTTAAAATTTTTTTTTAATTTTGATTTAATTTTTTAAAAAATTTTTGAAAATTTTTAAAATTTTATTTTTCTTTTATTTTACTTTTAAAATTGCTTTTAAATTTTAAATTTTTTTTAAATTTTTTTATGTTTTTTAAACTTTTTAAAATTTTAAAAACTTTTTAAAATTTTAAAAATTTTTTGAAAATTTAAAAACTTTTTTAAATCAAAATTTTTTTTAAATTTTCTTTACTTTAATTTTTTTTAAATAAAAAATTCAATTTTTTAAAATTATTTCTTTTTATTTCAAAAAATGTTTTTTAATTTTTTTTTAAATTTTATTTTTCCTTTATTTTAATCTTTTAATTTTTTACAATTTTTTTAAATTTAAAAAAAATTTTATTTTTTTATTTTTTTTAATTATTATTTGTTTATTTTTTTCTAATTTTTTTATTTTTCTTTTAAATTTTTGTATATTTTTTTTATTTTAAATTTTTTTTATAATTTAAAATTTCTTTATTTTAATTTTTTTTTATTTTTTTTTAAAAATTTAAAAAAAATTTTAAAATTTTTTAAAAAATTTTAATTTTTTTTATTTTTTTAAAAATTTTTTTTTAATTTTTAAATTTTTTTTAATTTTTTTTAAATTTTTTAAAATATTTTTAAACTTTTTTTTAAAATTTTCTTTTAATTTTTGAACAATTTTTAAAATTTTTTAAAATTTTTTAAGAATTTTAAAATTTTTTTTTAAATTTAAATTTTTTTTAAATTTTTTTAATTTTTTACAATTTTTTTTAAAATTTTTTTATATTTTTTAAATTTTAAAAAAAATTCTTTATTTTTTATTATTTTTTTTTAATTTTAAGTAAAATTTTATTTATTTTTGTTTTAAATTATTATTTTTTTTAAATTTTCATTTGTTTATTTTTTTTTTTTTTTTTATTTTTCTTTTAAATTTTTGTATATTTTTTTTTATTTTAAATTTTTTTTATATTTTAAAATTTTTTTATTTTAATTTCTTTTATTTTTTTAAAAAAAATTTTGTTTTAATTTTTGAACAATTTTTAAAATTTTTTTTAAACTTTAAATTTTTTTTTAATTTTTTTATGTTTTTTTAAACTTTTTTAAAATTTTTAAAAATTTTTTTGAAAATTTAAAATTTTTTTTTAAATCGAAAATTTTTATTAAATTTTCTATACTTTAATTTTTTTTAAATAAAAAAATTCAATTTTTTTAAAATTATTTCTTTTTAATTCAAAAAATGTTTTTTTAATTTTTTTAAATTTTATTTTTCCTTTATTTTAATCTTTTAATTTTTGAACAATTTTTAAAAAAATTTTTTAATTTTTATTTTTCTTTTATTTTACATTTTTTAATTTTTTTTTAAATTTATATTTTTTTTTAATTTTCTTTTAATTTTTTTAAATTGTTTTAAATTTTTTTAAAATTTTTTAGAATTTATTAAAATTTTTTTAAGAATTTTAAAATTTTTTTTTAAATTTAAATTTTTTTAAAATTTTTTTTAATTTTTTACAAATTTTTAAAATTTTTTTTATATTTTTTAAATTTAAAAAAAAAATTCTTTATTTTTTATTATTTTTTTTTAATTTTAAGTAAAATTTTATTTATTTTTGTTTTAAATTATTATTTTTTTTAAATTTTCATTTTTTTTTTTTATTTTTTTTATTTTTCTTTTAAATTTTTGTATATTTTTTTTTATTTTAAATTTTTTTTATATTTTAAAATTTTTTTATTTTAATTTTTTTTATTTTTTTAAAAAAAATTTTTAAAAAATTTTAAAATTTTTTTAAAAAATTTTTAAAATATTTTTTAAATTTTTTTTTTTAAATTTTGCTTTAATTTTTGAACAATTTTTAAAAAATTTTTTTAAATTTTTATTTTTCTTTTATTTTACATTTTTTAATTTTTTTTTAAATTTTAAATTTTTTTTTTAATTTTCTTTTAATTTTTTTAAATTGTTTTAAATTTTTTTAAAATTTTATAAAATTTTTTAAAATTTTTTTTTAAATTTAAATTTTTTTTAAATTTTTTTTTAATTTTTTACAAATTTTTTTAAAATTTTTTTATATTTTTTAAATTTTTAAAAAAAAAATTCTTTATTTTTTATTATTTTTTTTTAATTTTAAGTAAAATTTTATTTATTTTTGTTTTAAATTATTATTTTTTTAAATTTTTATTTTTATTTTTTTTTTTATTTTTCTTTTAAATTTTTGTATATTTTTTTTTATTTTAAATTTTTTTTATATTTTAAAATTTTTTTATTTTAATTTTTTTTATTTTTTTAAAAAAAATTTTAAAATTTTTTTAATAAATTTTTAAAATATTTTTAAAATTTTTTTTTTAATTTTGATTTAATTTTTTAAAAAATTTTTGAAAATTTTTTAAAATTTTTATTTTTCTTTTATTTTACTTTTTAAAATTTCTTTTAAATTTTAAATTTTTTTTTAATTTTTTATATGTTTTTTTAAAACTTTTTTAAAATGTTTAAAAATTTTATTTAATTTTTTAAATTTTTTAAATTTTTTTTCAAATTATTTAAAATTTTTTTAAATTTTTAAAATTTTTTACAATTTTTTTTTAATATTTTTTATATTTTTAAATTTTTAAAAAAATTTCTTTATTTTTTATTTTTTTTAATCTAAAAAAAAATTATTTATTACTGTTTTAAATTATTATTTTAAAAAATTTTTTTTATTTTTCTTTTAAATTTTTGTATATGTTTTTATTTAAATTTTGTTTATATTTTAAAATTTTTTTATTTTATTTTTTTTATTTTTTTAAAAGAATTTTAAAATTTTTTTAAAAAAATTTTAAAATATTTTTAAAATTTTTTTTTAAAATTTGATTTAATTTTTGAACAATTTTTTAAATTTTTTTAAAAATTTTAATTTTCTTTTATTTTACTTTTTAAAATTTCTTTGAATTTTATTTATTTTTAATTTTCTTATAATATTTTATTTTTTTAAAACTTTTTAAATATTTTAAAATTTAAAAAAAAAAATTTTTTAATTTTTAAAATTTTTTTTTTAATTTTTTTATATTTTTTTTTAAATTTTTTTAAAATTTTTAAATTTTTTTAAAATTTTTAAATTTTTTTAAAATTTTTATTTAATTTTTAAAATTTTTATTTAATTTTTAAAATTTTTATAATTTTATCTTTAAAAATATTTTTAAAATTTTTTAAATTTTTAATTTTTTTTTTAAATTTTTATTTAATTTTTTAAAAAATTTTTAAATTTTTAAAAAATTTTTTTTAATTCTTTTTATTTTTTCAAAAAAAATTTTTTTTAATTTTTTAAATTTTTTTAAATTTTTTTTAAATTTTTTTATATTTTTTAAATTTTTTAAAAAAATTTTCTTTAATTTTGATTTTTTTTTAATTTTAAATAAAATTTTATTTATTTTTGTTTTAAATTATTTTTTTTTAATTTTTATTTGTTTATTTTTTTTTATTTTTTTTCTTTTAAATTTTTGTATATTTTTTTTATTTTAAATTTTTTTATTTTTTAAAATTTTTTTATTTTAATTTTTTTTATTTTTTTAAAAAAGAATTTTTATTTTTTTAAAAAATTTTTAAATTTTTTTTAAAAAATTTTTAAATTTTTTTTAAAAAATTTTTAAATTTTTTTTAAAAAATTTTTAAAATATTTTTTAAATTTTTTTTAAAATTTTGTTTTAATTTATGAACAATTTTTAAAATTTTTTTAAAATTTTTATTTTTCTTTTATTTTACTTTTTAAAATTTCTTTTAAATTTAATTTTTTTTAATTTTCTTATAATATTTTATTTTTTTAAACTTTTTAAATATTTTAAAATTTAAAAAAAATTTTTTTTTAATTTTTAAATTTTTTTTTTAATTTTTTTATATTTTTTATAATTTTTTTTAAAATTTTTATTTAATTTTTAAAATTTTTATAATCTTTTTTTAAAAATATTTTTTAAATTTTTTAAATTTTTAATTTTTTTAAAATTTTTATTTAATTTTTTAATAAAAA
>NW_027487145.1:2500-5000 GCF_050908995.1 Andrena cerasifolii | reverse complement strand
CTGACCGACCGACCGACCGACCGACCGACCGACATACCGACCGACCGACATACCGACCGACGGACTGACTGACCGACTGACCGACTGACCGACCGACCGACCGACCGACCGACCGACGGACTGACTGACCGACTGACCGACCGACGGACTGACTGACCGACTGACCGACTGACCGACCGACCGACCGACCGACCGATTGTCCGACTGACCGACCGACTGACCGACCGACCGACCGACCGACCGACCGACATACCGACCGACGGACTGACTGACCGACTGACCGACTGACCGACCGACCGACCGACCGACCGACCGACCGACATACCGACCGACGGACTGACTGACCGACTGACCGACTGACCGACCGACCGACCGACCGACCGACCGACCGACCGACCGACCGACCGACCGACCGACGGACGGACTGACTGACCGACTGACCGAAAGACCGACCAACTGACCGACTGACCGACTGACCGACGGACCGACTGACCGTCGGACCGACCGACTGACCGACTGACCGACTGACCGACTGACCGACTGACCGACCGACCGACCGACCGACCGACGGACTGACTGACCGACTGACCGACTGACCGACCGACCGATTGTCCGACTGACCGACCGACTGACCGACTGACCGACTGACCGACTGACCGACTGACCGACTGACAGACCGACCGACCGACCGACCGACCGACCGACCGACCGACCGACAGACCGATTGTCCGACTGACCGACCGACTGACCGACTGACCGACTGACCGACTGACCGACTGACCGACTGACAGACCGACCGACCGACCGACCGACCGACCGACCGACCGACTGACCGACCGACCGACCGACCGACCGACCAACCGACCGACCGACTGACCGACTGACCGAACGACCGACCGACTGACCGACTGACCGACTGACAGACCGACCGACCGACCGACCGACCGACCGACCGACCGACCGACCGACGACCGACCGACCGACCGACCGACCGACCGACGGACTGACTGACCGACTGACCGACCGACGGACTGACTGACCGACTGACCGACTGACCGACCGACCGACCGACCGACCGATTGTCCGACTGACCGACCGACTGACCGACCGACCGACCGACCGACATACCGACCGACGGACTGACTGACCGACTGACCGACTGACCGACCGACCGACCGACCGACCGACCGACATACCGACCGACGGACTGACTGACCGACTGACCGACTGACAGACCGACCGACCGACCGACCGACCGACCGACCGACCGACCGACCGACCGACCGACAGACCGATTGTCCGACTGACCGACCGACTGACCGACTGACCGACTGACCGACTGACCGACTGACCGACTGACAGACCGACCGACCGACCGACCGACCGACCGACCGACCGACCGACTGACCGACCGACCGACCGACCGACCGACCAACCGACCGACCGACTGACCGACTGACCGAACGACCGACCGACTGACCGACTGACCGACTGACAGACCGACCGACCGACCGACCGACCGACCGACCGACTGACCGACCGACCGACCGACCGACCGACCGACCGACCGACCGACCGACCGACCGACGGACTGACTGACCGACTGACCGACCGACGGACTGACTGACCGACTGACCGACTGACCGACTGACCGACCGACCGACCGACCGACCGATTGTCCGACTGACCGACCGACTGACCGACCGACCGACCGACCGACCGACCGACATACCGACCGACGGACTGACTGACCGACTGACCGACTGACCGACCGACCGACCGACCGACCGACCGACATACCGACCGACGGACTGACTGACCGACTGACCGACTGACCGACCGACCGACCGACCGACCGACCGACCGACCGACCGACCGACCGACCGACCGACCGACGGACGGACTGACTGACCGACTGACCGAAAGACCGACCAACTGACCGACTGACCGACTGACCGACGGACCGACTGACCGTCGGACCGACCGACTGACCGACTGACCGACTGACCGACCGACCGAACGACCGACCGACCGACCGACTGACCGAACAACCGACCGACCGACCAACTGACCGACTGACCGACCGACCGACCGACCGACCGACCGTCTGACGGACTGACTGACCGACTGACCGACTGACCGACCGACCGATTGTCCGACTGACCGACCGACTGACCGACTGACCGACTGACCGACTGACCGACTGACAGACCGACCGACCGACCGACCGACCGACCGACCGACCGACTGACCGAACGACCGACCGACCGACCGACCGACCGACCGACCGACCGACCGACCGATTGTCCGACTGACCGACCGACTGACCGACTGACCGACTGACCGACTGACCGATTGACCGACTGACCGACTGACAGACCGACCGACCGACCGACCGACCGACCGACTGACCGACCGACCGACCGACCGACCGACCGACCGACCGACCGACCGACCGATTGTCCGACTGACCGACCGACTGACCGACTGACCGACTGAC
>NW_027487144.1:0-17334 GCF_050908995.1 Andrena cerasifolii | reverse complement strand
AAAACCGATATTGGAGAACAAATATTGAAAAACTGATATTGAAAAACCGATATTGAAAAACCGATATTGAAACCGATATTAGAACCGATATTCAGAAACCGATATTGAAAAACTAATATTGAAAAACCGATATTCAAAAACCGATATTGAAACCGATATTAGAACCGATATTCAATAACCGATATTGAAAACCAAATATTGAAAAACTGATATTGAAAAACCGATATTGAAAAACCGATATTGAAACCGATATTAGAACCGATATTGAAAAACCGATATTGAAAAACAAATATTGAAAAACTGATATCGAAAAACTTATATTGAAAAAACCGATATTGAATCCGATATTAGAACAAATATTGAAAAACTGATATTGAAAAACCGATATTGAAAAACCGATATTGAAACCGATATTAGAACCGATATTCAAAAACCGATATTGAAAAACAAATATTGAAAAACTGATATTGAAAAACCGATATTGAAAAACCGATATTGAAACCGATATTAGAACCGATATTCAAAAACCGATATTGAAATCCAAATATTGAAAAACTGATATCGAAAAACTGATATTGAAAAACCGATATTGAATCCGATATTGAAACCGATATTAGAACCGATATTCAAAAACCGATATTGGAGAACAAATATTGAAAAACTGATATTGAAAAACCGATATTAAATCCGATATTAGAACCGATATTGAAAAACAAATATTGAAAAACTGATATCGAAAAACTGATATTGAAAAACCGATATTGAATCCGATATTAGAACCGATATTCAAAAACCGATATTGAAATCCAAATATTGAAAAACTGATATCGAAAAACTGATATTGAAAAACCGATATTGAATCCGATATTGAAACCGATATTAGAACCGATATTCAAAAACCGATATTGGAGAACAAATATTGAAAAACTGATATTGAAAAACCGATATTAAATCCGATATTAGAACCGATATTGAAAAACAAATATTGAAAAACTGATATCGAAAAACTGATATTGAAAAACCGATATTGAATCCGATATTAGAACCGATATTCAAAAACCGATATTGGAGAACAAATATTGAAAAACTGATATTGAAAAACTGATATTGAAAAACCGATATTGAAAAACCGATATTGAAACCGATATTAGAACCGATATTCAAAAACCGATATTGAAATCCAAATATTGAAAAACTGATATCGAAAAACTGATATTGAAAAACCGATATTGAATCCGATATTGAATCCGATATTAGAACCGATATTCAAAAACCGATATTGGAGAACAAATATTGGAAAACCAATATTGAAAAAACCGATATGGAAACCGATATTGAATCCGATATTAGAACAAATATTGAAAAACTGATATTGAAAAACCGACATTGAAAAACCGATATTGAAACCGATATTAGAACCGATATTCAAAAACCGATATTGAAAAACAAATATTGAAAAACTGATATTGAAAAACCGATATTGAAAAACCGATATTGAAACCGATATTAGAACCGATATTCAAAAACCGATATTGAAATCCAAATATTGAAAAACTGATATCGAAAAACTGATATTGAAAAACCGATATTGAATTCGATATTGAAACCGATATTAGAACCGATATTCAAAAACCGATATTGGAGAACAAATATTGAAAAACTGATATTGAAAAACCGATATTGAAAAACCGATATTGAAAAACCTATATCGAAAAACTTATATTGCAAAACCGATATTAAATCCGATATTAGAACCGATATTGAAAAACAAATATTGAAAAACTGATATCGAAAAACTGATATTGAAAAACCGATATTGAATCCGATATTAGAACCGATTTTCAAAAACCGATATTGGAGAACAAATATTGAAAAACTGATATTGAAAAACCGATATTGAAAAACCGATATTGAAACCGATATTAGAACCGATATTCAAAAACCGATATTGAAAACCAAATATTGAAAAACTGATATTCAAAAACCGATATTCAAAAACCGATATTGAATCCGATATTAGAACCGATATTCAAAAACCGATATTGGAGAACAAATATTGGAAAACCAATATTGAAAAACCGATATGGAAACCGATATTGAATCCGATATTAGAACAAATATTGAAAAACTGATATTGAAAAACTGATATTGCAAAACCGATATTGAATCCGATATTAGAACCGATATTCAAAAACCGATATTGGAGAACAAATATTGAAAAACTGATATTGAAAAACCGATATTGAAAAACCGATATTGAAACCGATATTAGAACAAATATTGAAAAACTGATATTGAAAAACCGATATTGAAAAACCGATATTGAAACCGATATTAGAACCGATATTCAGAAACCGATATTGAAAAACTAATATTGAAAAACCGATATTCAAAAACCGATATTGAAACCGATATTAGAACCGATATTCAATAACCGATATTGAAAACCAAATATTGAAAAACTGATATTGAAAAACCGATATTGAAAAACCGATATTGAAACCGATATTAGAACCGATATTGAAAAACCGATATTGAAAAACAAATATTGAAAAACTGATATCGAAAAACTGATATTGAAAAACCGATATTGAATCCGATATTAGAACCGATATTCAAAAACCGATATTGGAGAACAAATATTGAAAAACTGATATTGAAAAACTGATATTGAAAAACCGATATTGAAAAACCGATATTGAAACCGATATTAGAACCGATATTCAAAAACCGATATTGAAATCCAAATATTGAAAAACTGATATCGAAAAACTGATATTGAAAAACCGATATTGAATCCGATATTGAATCCGATATTAGAACCGATATTCAAAAACCGATATTGGAGAACAAATATTGGAAAACCAATATTGAAAAACCGATATGGAAACCGATATTGAATCCGATATTAGAACAAATATTGAAAAACTGATATTGAAAAACTGATATTGCAAAACCGATATTGAATCCGATATTAGAACCGATATTCAAAAACCGATATTGGAGAACAAATATTGAAAAACTGATATTGAAAAACCGATATTGAAAAACCGATATTGAAACCGATATTAGAACAAATATTGAAAAACTGATATTGAAAAACCGATATTGAAAAACCGATATTGAAACCGATATTAGAACCGATATTCAAAAACCGATATTGAAAAACAAATATTGAAAAACTGATATTGAAAAACCGATATTGAAACCGATATTAGAACCGATATTCAAAAACCGATATTGAAATCCAAATATTGAAAAACTGATATCGAAAAACTGATATTGAAAAACCGATATTGAATCCGATATTGAATCCGATATTAGAACCGATATTCAAAAACCGATATTGGAGAACAAATATTGGAAAACCGATATTGAAAAACCGATATTGAAACCGATATTGAAACCGATATTGAAACCGATATTGAAACCGATATTGAAAAACCGATATTGAAAAACAAATATTGAAAAACCGATATTGAAAAACCGATATTAGAACCGATATTCAAAAACCGATATTGAAAACCAAATATTGAAAAACTGATATTGAAAAACCGATATTGAATCCGATATTAGAACCGATATTAGAACCGATATTCAAAAACCGATATTGGAGAACAAATATTGGAAAACCGATATTGCAACCGATATTGAAAAACCGATATTGAAAATCAAATATTGAAAAACCGATATTGAAAAACCGATATTGAATCCGATATTAGAACCGATATTCAAAAACCGATATTGGAGAACAAATATTGAAAACCAAATATTGAAAAACTGATATTGAAAAACCGATATTGAAAAACCGATATTGAAACCGATATTAGAACCGATATTGAAAAACCGATATTGAAAAACAAATATTGAAAAACTGATATCGAAAAACTTATATTGAAAAACCGATATTGAATCCGATATTAGAACAAATATTGAAAAACTGATATTGAAAAACCGATATTGAAAAACCGATATTGAAACCGATATTAGAACCGATATTCAAAAACCGATATTGAAAAACAAATATTGAAAAACTGATATTGAAAAACCGATATTGAAAAACCGATATTGAAACCGATATTAGAACCGATATTCAAAAACCGATATTGAAATCCAAATATTGAAAAACTGATATCGAAAAACTGATATTGAAAAACCGATATTGAATCCGATATTGAAACCGATATTAGAACCGATATTCAAAAACCGATATTGGAGAACAAATATTGAAAAACTGATATTGAAAAACCGATATTAAATCCGATATTAGAACCGATATTGAAAAACAAATATTGAAAAACTGATATCGAAAAACTGATATTGAAAAACCGATATTGAATCCGATATTAGAACCGATATTCAAAAACCGATATTGGAGAACAAATATTGAAAAACTGATATTGAAAAACTGATATTGAAAAACCGATATTGAAAAACCGATATTGAAACCGATATTAGAACCGATATTCAAAAACCGATATTGAAATCCAAATATTGAAAAACTGATATCGAAAAACTGATATTGAAAAACCGATATTGAATCCGATATTGAATCCGATATTAGAACCGATATTCAAAAACCGATATTGGAGAACAAATATTGGAAAACCAATATTGAAAAACCGATATTGAAAAACCGATATTGAAAAACCTATATCGAAAAACTTATATTGCAAAACCGATATTGAATCCGATATTAGAACCGATATTGAAAAACAAATATTGAAAAACTGATATCGAAAATCTGATATTGAAAAACCGATATTGAATCCGATATTAGAACCGATATTCAAAAACCGATATTGGAGAACAAATATTGAAAAACTGATATTGAAAAACTGATATTGAAAAACCGATATTGAAAAACCGATATTGAAAAACCTATATCGAAAAACTGATATTGCAAAACCGATATTAAATCCGATATTAGAACCGATATTGAAAAACAAATATTGAAAAACTGATATCGAAAAACTGATATTGAAAAACCGATATTGAATCCGATATTAGAACCGATTTTCAAAAACCGATATTGGAGAACAAATATTGAAAAACTGATATTGAAAAACCGATATTGAAAAACCGATATTGAAACCGATATTCAAAAACCGATATTGAAAACCAAATATTGAAAAACTGATATTCAAAAACCGATATTCAAAAACCGATATTGAATCCGATATTAGAACCGATATTCAAAAACCGATATTGGAGAACAAATATTGGAAAACCAATATTGAAAAACCGATATGGAAACCGATATTGAATCCGATATTAGAACAAATATTGAAAAACTGATATTGAAAAACTGATATTGCAAAACCGATATTGAATCCGATATTAGAACCGATATTCAAAAACCGATATTGGAGAACAAATATTGAAAAACTGATATTGAAAAACCGATATTGAAAAACCGATATTGAAACCGATATTAGAACAAATATTGAAAAACTGATATTGAAAAACCGATATTGAAAAACCGATATTGAAACCGATATTAGAACCGATATTCAGAAACCGATATTGAAAAACTAATATTGAAAAACCGATATTCAAAAACCGATATTGAAACCGATATTAGAACCGATATTCAATAACCGATATTGAAAACCAAATATTGAAAAACTGATATTGAAAAACCGATATTGAAAAACCGATATTGAAACCGATATTAGAACCGATATTGAAAAACCGATATTGAAAAACAAATATTGAAAAACTGATATCGAAAAACTGATATTGAAAAACCGATATTGAATCCGATATTAGAACCGATATTCAAAAACCGATATTGGAGAACAAATATTGAAAAACTGATATTGAAAAACTGATATTGAAAAACCGATATTGAAAAACCGATATTGAAACCGATATTAGAACCGATATTCAAAAACCGATATTGAAATCCAAATATTGAAAAACTGATATCGAAAAACTGATATTGAAAAACCGATATTGAATCCGATATTGAATCCGATATTAGAACCGATATTCAAAAACCGATATTGGAGAACAAATATTGGAAAACCAATATTGAAAAACCGATATGGAAACCGATATTGAATCCGATATTAGAACAAATATTGAAAAACTGATATTGAAAAACTGATATTGCAAAACCGATATTGAATCCGATATTAGAACCGATATTCAAAAACCGATATTGGAGAACAAATATTGAAAAACTGATATTGAAAAACCGATATTGAAAAACCGATATTGAAACCGATATTAGAACAAATATTGAAAAACTGATATTGAAAAACCGATATTGAAAAACCGATATTGAAACCGATATTAGAACCGATATTCAAAAACCGATATTGAAAAACAAATATTGAAAAACTGATATTGAAAAACCGATATTGAAACCGATATTAGAACCGATATTCAAAAACCGATATTGAAATCCAAATATTGAAAAACTGATATCGAAAAACTGATATTGAAAAACCGATATTGAATCCGATATTGAATCCGATATTAGAACCGATATTCAAAAACCGATATTGGAGAACAAATATTGGAAAACCGATATTGAAAAACCGATATTGAAACCGATATTGAAACCGATATTGAAACCGATATTGAAACCGATATTGAAAAACCGATATTGAAAAACAAATATTGAAAAACCGATATTGAAAAACCGATATTAGAACCGATATTCAAAAACCGATATTGAAAACCAAATATTGAAAAACTGATATTGAAAAACCGATATTGAATCCGATATTAGAACCGATATTAGAACCGATATTCAAAAACCGATATTGGAGAACAAATATTGGAAAACCGATATTGCAACCGATATTGAAAAACCGATATTGAAAATCAAATATTGAAAAACCGATATTGAAAAACCGATATTGAATCCGATATTAGAACCGATATTCAAAAACCGATATTGGAGAACAAATATTGAAAACCAAATATTGAAAAACTGATATTGAAAAACCGATATTGAAAAACCGATATTGAAACCGATATTAGAACCGATATTGAAAAACCGATATTGAAACCGATATTAGAACCGATATTCAAAAACCGATATTGAAAAACAAATATTGAAAAACTGATATTGAAAAACCGATATTGAAAAACCGATATTGAAACCGATATTAGAACCGATATTCAAAAACCGATATTGAAATCCAAATATTGAAAAACTGATATCGAAAAACTGATATTGAAAAACCGATATTGAATCCGATATTGAAACCGATATTAGAACCGATATTCAAAAACCGATATTGGAGAACAAATATTGAAAAACTGATATTGAAAAACCGATATTAAATCCGATATTAGAACCGATATTGAAAAACAAATATTGAAAAACTGATATCGAAAAACTGATATTGAAAAACCGATATTGAATCCGATATTAGAACCGATATTCAAAAACCGATATTGGAGAACAAATATTGAAAAACTGATATTGAAAAACTGATATTGAAAAACCGATATTGAAAAACCGATATTGAAACCGATATTAGAACCGATATTCAAAAACCGATATTGAAATCCAAATATTGAAAAACTGATATCGAAAAACTGATATTGAAAAACCGATATTGAATCCGATATTGAATCCGATATTAGAACCGATATTCAAAAACCGATATTGGAGAACAAATATTGGAAAACCAATATTGAAAAACCGATATGGAAACCGATATTGAATCCGATATTAGAACAAATATTGAAAAACTGATATTGAAAAACCGATATTGAAAAACCGATATTGAAACCGATATTAGAACCGATATTCAAAAACCGATATTGAAAAACAAATATTGAAAAACTGATATTGAAAAACCGATATTGAAAAACCGATATTGAAACCGATATTAGAACCGATATTCAAAAACCGATATTGAAATCCAAATATTGAAAAACTGATATCGAAAAACTGATATTGAAAAACCGATATTGAATTCGATATTGAAACCGATATTAGAACCGATATTCAAAAACCGATATTGGAGAACAAATATTGAAAAACTGATATTGAAAAACCGATATTGAAACCGATATTAGAACCGATATTCAAAAACCGATATTGAAAAACAAATATTGAAAAACTGATATTGAAAAACCGATATTGAAAAACCGATATTGAAACCGATTTAGAACCGATATTCAAAAACCGATATTGAAATCCAAATATTGAAAAACTGATATCGAAAAACTGATATTGAAAAACCGATATTGAATTCGATATTGAAACCGATATTAGAACCGATATTCAAAAACCGATATTGGAGAACAAATATTGAAAAACTGATATTGAAAAACCGATATTGAAAAACCGATATTGAAAAACCTATATCGAAAAACTTATATTGCAAAACCGATATTGAATCCGATATTAGAACCGATATTGAAAAACAAATATTGAAAAACTGATATCGAAAATCTGATATTGAAAAACCGATATTGAATCCGATATTAGAACCGATATTCAAAAACCGATATTGGAGAACAAATATTGAAAAACTGATATTGAAAAACTGATATTGAAAAACCGATATTGAAACCGATATTAGAACCGATATTCAAAAACCGATATTGAAATCCAAATATTGAAAAACTGATATCGAAAAACTGATATTGAAAAACCGATATTGAATCCGATATTGAAACCGATATTAGAACCGATATTCAAAAACCGATATTGGAGAACAAATATTGAAAAACTGATATTGAAAAACCGATATTAAATCCGATATTAGAACCGATATTGAAAAACAAATATTGAAAAACTGATATCGAAAAACTGATATTGAAAAACCGATATTGAATCCGATATTAGAACCGATATTCAAAAACCGATATTGGAGAACAAATATTGAAAAACTGATATTGAAAAACTGATATTGAAAAACCGATATTGAAAAACCGATATTGAAACCGATATTAGAACCGATATTCAAAAACCGATATTGAAATCCAAATATTGAAAAACTGATATCGAAAAACTGATATTGAAAAACCGATATTGAATCCGATATTGAATCCGATATTAGAACCGATATTCAAAAACCGATATTGGAGAACAAATATTGGAAAACCAATATTGAAAAACCGATATGGAAACCGATATTGAATCCGATATTAGAACAAATATTGAAAAACTGATATTGAAAAACCGATATTGAAAAACCGATATTGAAACCGATATTAGAACCGATATTCAAAAACCGATATTGAAAAACAAATATTGAAAAACTGATATTGAAAAACCGATATTGAAAAACCGATATTGAAACCGATATTAGAACCGATATTCAAAAACCGATATTGAAATCCAAATATTGAAAAACTGATATCGAAAAACTGATATTGAAAAACCGATATTGAATTCGATATTGAAACCGATATTAGAACCGATATTCAAAAACCGATATTGGAGAACAAATATTGAAAAACTGATATTGAAAAACCGATATTGAAACCGATATTAGAACCGATATTCAAAAACCGATATTGAAAAACAAATATTGAAAAACTGATATTGAAAAACCGATATTGAAAAACCGATATTGAAACCGATTTAGAACCGATATTCAAAAACCGATATTGAAATCCAAATATTGAAAAACTGATATCGAAAAACTGATATTGAAAAACCGATATTGAATTCGATATTGAAACCGATATTAGAACCGATATTCAAAAACCGATATTGGAGAACAAATATTGAAAAACTGATATTGAAAAACCGATATTGAAAAACCGATATTGAAAAACCTATATCGAAAAACTTATATTGCAAAACCGATATTGAATCCGATATTAGAACCGATATTGAAAAACAAATATTGAAAAACTGATATCGAAAATCTGATATTGAAAAACCGATATTGAATCCGATATTAGAACCGATATTCAAAAACCGATATTGGAGAACAAATATTGAAAAACTGATATTGAAAAACTGATATTGAAAAACCGATATTGAAAAACCGATATTGAAAAACCTATATCGAAAAACTGATATTGCAAAACCGATATTAAATCCGATATTAGAACCGATATTGAAAAACAAATATTGAAAAACTGATATCGAAAAACTTATATTGAAAAACCGATATTGAATCCGATATTAGAACCGATATTCAAAAACCGATATTGGAGAACAAATATTGAAAAACTGATATTGAAAAACCGATATTGAAAAACCGATATTGAAACCGATATTAGAACCGATATTCAAAAACCGATATTGAAAACCAAATATTGAAAAACTGATATTCAAAAACCGATATTCAAAAACCGATATTGAAACCGATATTAGAACCGATATTCAAAAACCGATATTGAAAAACAAATATTGAAAAACTGATATTGAAAAACCGATATTAAAAAACCGATATTGAAACCGATATTAGAACCGATATTCAAAAACCGATATTGAAATCCAAATATTGAAAAACTGATATCGAAAAACTGATATTGAAAAACCGATATTGAATCCGATATTGAAACCGATATTAGAACCGATATTCAAAAACCGATATTGGAGAACAAATATTGAAAAACTGATATTGAAAAACCGATATTAAATCCGATATTAGAACCGATATTGAAAAACAAATATTGAAAAACTGATATCGAAAAACTGATATTGAAAAACCGATATTGAATCCGATATTAGAACCGATGTTCAAAAACCGATATTGGAGAACAAATATTGAAAAACTGATATTGAAAAACTGATATTGAAAAACCGATATTGAAAAACCGATATTGAAACCGATATTAGAACCGATATTCAAAAACCGATATTGAAATCCAAATATTGAAAAACTGATATCGAAAAACTGATATTGAAAAACCGATATTGAATCCGATATTGAATCCGATATTAGAACCGATATTCAAAAACCGATATTGGAGAACAAATATTGGAAAACCAATATTGAAAAACCGATATGGAAACCGATATTGAATCCGATATTAGAACAAATATTGAAAAACTGATATTGAAAAACTGATATTGCAAAACCGATATTGAATCCGATATTAGAACCGATATTCAAAAACCGATATTGGAGAACAAATATTGAAAAACTGATATTGAAAAACCGATATTGAAAAACCGATATTGAAACCGATATTAGAACAAATATTGAAAAACTGATATTGAAAAACCGATATTGAAAAACCGATATTGAAACCGATATTAGAACCGATATTCAAAAACCGATATTGAAAAACAAATATTGAAAAACTGATATTGAAAAACCGATATTGAAACCGATATTAGAACCGATATTCAAAAACCGATATTGAAATCCAAATATTGAAAAACTGATATCGAAAAACTGATATTGAAAAACCGATATTGAATCCGATATTGAATCCGATATTAGAACCGATATTCAAAAACCGATATTGGAGAACAAATATTGGAAAACCGATATTGAAAAACCGATATTGAAACCGATATTGAAACCGATATTGAAACCGATATTGAAAAACAAATATTGAAAAACCGATATTGAAAAACCGATATTAGAACCGATATTCAAAAACCGATATTGAAAACCAAATATTGAAAAACTGATATTGAAAAACCGATATTGAATCCGATATTAGAACCGATATTAGAACCGATATTCAAAAACCGATATTGGAGAACAAATATTGGAAAACCGATATTGCAACCGATATTGAAAAACCGATATTGAAAAACAAATATTGAAAAACCGATATTGAAAAACCGATATTGAATCCGATATTAGATCCGATATTCAAAAACCGATATTGGAGAACAAATATTGAAAAACTGATATTGAAAAACCGATATTCAAAAACCAATATTGAAACACCTATATCGAAAAACTTATATTGCAAAACCGATATTAAATCCGATATTAGAACTGATATTGAAAAACCGATATTGAAAAACAAATATTGAAAAACTGATATCGAAAAACTGATATTGAAAAACCGATATTGAATCCGATATTAGAACCGATATTCAAAAACCGATATTGGAGAACAAATATTGAAAAACTGATATTGAAAAACTGATATTGAAAAACCGATATTGAAAAACCGATATTCAAAAACCTATATCGAAAAACTGATATTGCAAAACCGATATTGAATCCGATATTAGAACCGATATTCAAAAACCGATATTAGAACAAATATTGAAAAACTGATATTGAAAAACCGATATTGAAAAACCGATATTGAAACCGATATTAGAACCGATATTCAGAAACCGATATTGAAAAACTAATATTGAAAAACCGATATTCAAAAACCGATATTGAAACCGATATTAGAACCGATATTCAATAACCGATATTGAAAACCAAATATTGAAAAACTGATATTGAAAAACCGATATTGAAAAACCGATATTGAAACCGATATTAGAACCGATATTGAAAAACCGATATTGAAAAACAAATATTGAAAAACTGATATCGAAAAACTGATATTGAAAAACCGATATTGAATCCGATATTAGAACCGATATTCAAAAACCGATATTGGAGAACAAATATTGAAAAACTGATATTGAAAAACTGATATTGAAAAACCGATATTGAAAAACCGATATTGAAACCGATATTAGAACCGATATTCAAAAACCGATATTGAAATCCAAATATTGAAAAACTGATATCGAAAAACTGATATTGAAAAACCGATATTGAATCCGATATTGAATCCGATATTAGAACCGATATTCAAAAACCGATATTGGAGAACAAATATTGGAAAACCAATATTGAAAAACCGATATGGAAACCGATATTGAATCCGATATTAGAACAAATATTGAAAAACTGATATTGAAAAACTGATATTGCAAAACCGATATTGAATCCGATATTAGAACCGATATTCAAAAACCGATATTGGAGAACAAATATTGAAAAACTGATATTGAAAAACCGATATTGAAAAACCGATATTGAAACCGATATTAGAACAAATATTGAAAAACTGATATTGAAAAACCGATATTGAAAAACCGATATTGAAACCGATATTAGAACCGATATTCAAAAACCGATATTGAAAAACAAATATTGAAAAACTGATATTGAAAAACCGATATTGAAACCGATATTAGAACCGATATTCAAAAACCGATATTGAAATCCAAATATTGAAAAACTGATATCGAAAAACTGATATTGAAAAACCGATATTGAATCCGATATTGAATCCGATATTAGAACCGATATTCAAAAACCGATATTGGAAAACAAATATTGGAAAACCGATATTGAAAAACCGATATTGAAACCGATATTGAAACCGATATTGAAACCGATATTGAAACCGATATTGAAAAACCGATATTGAAAAACAAATATTGAAAAACCGATATTGAAAAACCGATATTAGAACCGATATTCAAAAACCGATATTGAAAACCAAATATTGAAAAACTGATATTGAAAAACCGATATTGAATCCGATATTAGAACCGATATTAGAACCGATATTCAAAAACCGATATTGGAGAACAAATATTGGAAAACCGATATTGCAACCGATATTGAAAAACCGATATTGAAAATCAAATATTGAAAAACCGATATTGAAAAACCGATATTGAATCCGATATTAGAACCGATATTCAAAAACCGATATTGGAGAACAAATATTGAAAACCAAATATTGAAAAACTGATATTGAAAAACCGATATTGAAAAACCGATATTGAAACCGATATTAGAACCGATATTGAAAAACCGATATTGAAAAACAAATATTGAAAAACTGATATCGAAAAACTTATATTGAAAAACCGATATTGAATCCGATATTAGAACAAATATTGAAAAACTGATATTGAAAAACCGATATTGAAAAACCGATATTGAAACCGATATTAGAACCGATATTCAAAAACCGATATTGAAAAACAAATATTGAAAAACTGATATTGAAAAACCGATATTGAAAAACCGATATTGAAACCGATATTAGAACCGATATTCAAAAACCGATATTGAAATCCAAATATTGAAAAACTGATATCGAAAAACTGATATTGAAAAACCGATATTGAATCCGATATTGAAACCGATATTAGAACCGATATTCAAAAACCGATATTGGAGAACAAATATTGGAAAACCAATATTGAAAAACCGATATGGAAACCGATATTGAATCCGATATTAGAACAAATATTGAAAAACTGATATTGAAAAACCGATATTGAAAAACCGATATTGAAACCGATATTAGAACCGATATTCAAAAACCGATATTGAAAAACAAATATTGAAAAACTGATATTGAAAAACCGATATTGAAAAACCGATATTGAAACCGATATTAGAACCGATATTCAAAAACCGATATTGAAATCCAAATATTGAAAAACTGATATCGAAAAACTGATATTGAAAAACCGATATTGAATTCGATATTGAAACCGATATTAGAACCGATATTCAAAAACCGATATTGGAGAACAAATATTGAAAAACTGATATTGAAAAACCGATATTGAAACCGATATTAGAACCGATATTCAAAAACCGATATTGAAAAACAAATATTGAAAAACTGATATTGAAAAACCGATATTGAAAAACCGATATTGAAACCGATTTAGAACCGATATTCAAAAACCGATATTGAAATCCAAATATTGAAAAACTGATATCGAAAAACTGATATTGAAAAACCGATATTGAATTCGATATTGAAACCGATATTAGAACCGATATTCAAAAACCGATATTGGAGAACAAATATTGAAAAACTGATATTGAAAAACCGATATTGAAAAACCGATATTGAAAAACCTATATCGAAAAACTTATATTGCAAAACCGATATTGAATCCGATATTAGAACCGATATTGAAAAACAAATATTGAAAAACTGATATCGAAAATCTGATATTGAAAAACCGATATTGAATCCGATATTAGAACCGATATTCAAAAACCGATATTGGAGAACAAATATTGAAAAACTGATATTGAAAAACTGATATTGAAAAACCGATATTGGAAAACCGATATTGAAAAACCTATATCGAAAAACTGATATTGCAAAACCGATATTAAATCCGATATTAGAACCGATATTGAAAAACAAATATTGAAAAACTGATATCGAAAAACTTATATTGAAAAACCGATATTGAATCCGATATTAGAACCGATATTCAAAAACCGATATTGGAGAACAAATATTGAAAAACTGATATTGAAAAACCGATATTGAAAAACCGATATTGAAACCGATATTAGAACCGATATTCAAAAACCGATATTGAAAACCAAATATTGAAAAACTGATATTCAAAAACCGATATTCAAAAACCGATATTGAAACCGATATTAGAACCGATATTCAAAAACCGATATTGAAAAACAAATATTGAAAAACTGATATTGAAAAACCGATATTAAAAAACCGATATTGAAACCGATATTAGAACCGATATTCAAAAACCGATATTGAAATCCAAATATTGAAAAACTGATATCGAAAAACTGATATTGAAAAACCGATATTGAATCCGATATTGAAACCGATATTAGAACCGATATTCAAAAACCGATATTGGAGAACAAATATTGAAAAACTGATATTGAAAAACCGATATTAAATCCGATATTAGAACCGATATTGAAAAACAAATATTGAAAAACTGATATCGAAAAACTGATATTGAAAAACCGATATTGAATCCGATATTAGAACCGATATTCAAAAACCGATATTGGAGAACAAATATTGAAAAACTGATATTGAAAAACTGATATTGAAAAACCGATATTGAAAAACCGATATTGAAACCGATATTAGAACCGATATTCAAAAACCGATATTGAAATCCAAATATTGAAAAACTGATATCGAAAAACTGATATTGAAAAACCGATATTGAATCCGATATTGAATCCGATATTAGAACCGATATTCAAAAACCGATATTGGAGAACAAATATTGGAAAACCAATATTGAAAAACCGATATGGAAACCGATATTGAATCCGATATTAGAACAAATATTGAAAAACTGATATTGAAAAACTGATATTGCAAAACCGATATTGAATCCGATATTAGAACCGATATTCAAAAACCGATATTGGAGAACAAATATTGAAAAACTGATATTGAAAAACCGATATTGAAAAACCGATATTGAAACCGATATTAGAACAAATATTGAAAAACTGATATTGAAAAACCGATATTGAAAAACCGATATTGAAACCGATATTAGAACCGATATTCAAAAACCGATATTGAAAAACAAATATTGAAAAACTGATATTGAAAAACCGATATTGAAACCGATATTAGAACCGATATTCAAAAACCGATATTGAAATCCAAATATTGAAAAACTGATATCGAAAAACTGATATTGAAAAACCGATATTGAATCCGATATTGAATCCGATATTAGAACCGATATTCAAAAACCGATATTGGAGAACAAATATTGGAAAACCGATATTGAAAAACCGATATTGAAACCGATATTGAAACCGATATTGAAACCGATATTGAAAAACAAATATTGAAAAACCGATATTGGAAACCGATATTAGAACCGATATTCAAAAACCGATATTGAAAACCAAATATTGAAAAACTGATATTGAAAAACCGATATTGAATCCGATATTAGAACCGATATTAGAACCGATATTCAAAAACCGATATTGGAGAACAAATATTGGAAAACCGATATTGCAACCGATATTCAAAAACCGATATTGAAAAACAAATATTGAAAAACCGATATTGAAAAACCGATATTGAATCCGATATTAGATCCGATATTCAAAAACCGATATTGGAGAACAAATATTGAAAAACTGATATTGAAAAACCGATATTCAAAAACCAATATTGAAACACCTATATCGAAAAACTTATATTGCAAAACCGATATTAAATCCGATATTAGAACTGATATTGAAAAACCGATATTGAAAAACAAATATTGAAAAACTGATATCGAAAAACTGATATTGAAAAACCGATATTGAATCCGATATTAGAACCGATATTCAAAAACCGATATTGGAGAACAAATATTGAAAAACTGATATTGAAAAACCGATATTGAAAAACCGATATTGAAACCGATTTAGAACCGATATTCAAAAACCGATATTGAAATCCAAATATTGAAAAACTGATATCGAAAAACTGATATTGAAAAACCGATATTGAATTCGATATTGAAACCGATATTAGAACCGATATTCAAAAACCGATATTGGAGAACAAATATTGAAAAACTGATATTGAAAAACCGATATTGAAAAACCGATATTGAAAAACCTATATCGAAAAACTTAT
>NW_027487143.1:10000-17337 GCF_050908995.1 Andrena cerasifolii | reverse complement strand
GCGACCGACCGACCGACCGACCAACCGACCGACCGACCTGACCGACCGACTGACCGACTGACCGACCGACTGACGGACGACCGACCGACCGACCGACCGACCGACCGACCGACCATCCGACCGACCGACCGACCGACCGACGACCGACCGACCGTCTGACCGACCGACTGACCGACCGACCGACCCGACTGACCGACCGACGACGCGACTGACCGACCGACCGACCGACTGACCGACTGACAGACCGACTGACCGACTGACCGACCCGACCGACCACCCGACCGACCGACCGACCGACCCGACCGACCGACCGTCTGACCGACCGACTGACCGACGACCGACCGACTGACCGACCGACTGACCGACCGACCGACCGACTGACGACTGACAGACCGACTGACCGACTGACACACCGACCGACCGACCGACCTGACTGACGGACCGACCGACCGACCGACCAACCGACCGACCGACTGACCGACCGACTGACCGACTGACCGACCGACTGACGACCGACCGACCGACCGACCGACCGACCGACCGACCGACCGACAATCCGACCGACCGACCGACCGACCGACCGACCGACCGACCGTCTGACCGACCGACCGACGACCGACGACGACCGACCGACGCTGACCGACCGACCGACCGACGCTGACCGACTGACAGACCGACTGACCGACTGACACCACCGACCGACCGACCGACCGACGACGACCGACCGACCGACCGACCGACCGACCGACCGACCGACCGACCGACCGACCGACCGACCCGACCGACCGACTGACCGACCGACTGACCGACCGACTGACCGACCGACCGACCGACCAACCTACCGACCGACCGACCGACCGACCGACTGACCGACCCGACCGACCGACCGACCGACCGACCGACCGACCGACTGACGGACTGACTGACCGACTGACCGACTGACAGACCGACCGACCGACCGACCGACCGACCGACCGACCGACCGACCGACCGACCGACCGACCGACCGACCGACCGACTGACAGACCGACTGACCGACCGACTGACCGACCGACTGACCGACCGACCGACCGACCGACCAACCTACCGACCGACCGACCGACCGACCGTCTGACCGACTGACCGACCGACCGACCGACCGACCGACCGACCGACCGACTGACGGACTGACTGACCGACTGACCGACTGACAGACCGACTGACCGACTGACAGACCGACCGACCGACCGACCGACCGACCGACCGACCGACCGACCGACCGACCGACCGACCGACCGACCGACCGACCGACCGACCAACCGACCGACCGACCGACCGACCGACTGACCGACCGACCGACCGACTGACCGACTGACCGACCGACTGACGGAATGACTGACCGATCGACCGACCGACTGACCGACCGAACGACCGACCGACTGACCGACTGACCGACCGACTGACGGACTGACTGACCGATCGACCGACCGACTGACCGACCGACTGACGGACTGACTGACCGACTGACCGACTGACAGACCGACTGACAGACCGACCGACTGACTGACCGACAGACCGACCGACCTACCGACCGACAGACCGACCGACCGACCGACCGACCGACCGACCGTCTGACCGACTGACCGACCGACCGACCGACCGACCGACCGACCGACCGACTGACGGACTGACTGACCGACTGACCGACTGACAGACCGACTGACCGACTGACCGACCGACCGACCGACCGACCGACCGACCGACCGACCGACCGACCGACCGACCGACGACCGACCGACCGACTGACCGACCGACCGTCTGACCGACTGACCGACCGACCGACCGACCGACCGACCGACCGACCGACTGACGGACTGACTGACCGACTGACCGACTGACAGACCGACTGACCGACTGACAGACCGACCGACCGACCGACCGACCGACCGACCGACCGACCGACCGACCGACCGACCGACCGACCGACCGACCGACCGACCGACCGACCAACCGACCGACCGACCGACCGACCGACCGACTGACCGACCGACCGACCGACTGACCGACTGACCGACCGACTGACGGAATGACTGACCGATCGACCGACCGACTGACCGACCGAACGACGGAGTGACTGACCGACTGACCGACTGATCGACTGACCGACCGACTGACTGACCGACTGACCGACTGACCGACCGACCGACCGACCGACCGACCGACCGACCGACTGACAGACCGACTGACCGACCGACTGACCGACCGACTGACCGACCGACCGACCGACCGACCGACCAACCTACCGACCGACCGACCGACCGACCGTCTGACCGACTGACCGACCGACCGACCGACCGACCGACCGACCGACCGACCGACTGACCGACCGACCGACCGACCGACTGACGGACCGACCGACCGACCGACCGACCGACCGACCGACCGACCGACTGACCGACCGACCGACCGACCGACCGACCGACGGACTGACCGACCGACAGACCGACCGACTGACCGACTGACCGACTGACCGACCGACCTACCGACCGACCGACCGACCGACCGACCGACCGACCAACTGACCGACCGTCTGACCGACCGACTGACCGACTGACCGACGGACTGACCGACCGACTGACCGACCGACCGACCGACTGACCGACTGACCGACCGACTGACTGACCGACCGACCGACCGACCGACCGACCGACCAACTGACTGACCGACCGACCGACCGACCGACCGACCGACCGACCGACCGACCGACCGACCGACTGACCGACCGACCGACCGTCTGACCGACCGACTGACCGACTGACCGACGGACTGTCCGACCGACTGACCGACCGACCGACCGACCGACCGACCGACCGACCGAACGACCGACCGACCGACCGACCGACCAACCGACCGACCGACTGACCGACCGACCGACCGACTGACCGACTGACCGACCGACTGACGGACTGACTGACCGATCGACCGACCGACTGACCGACCGACTGACGGACTGACTGACCGACTGACCGACTGACTGACAGACCGACCGACTGACTGGCTGACAGACCGACCGACCGACCGACCGACAGACCGACCGACCGACCGACCGACCGACCGACCGACTGACCGACGGACTGACCGACCGACCGACCGACCGACCGACCGACCATCCGACCGACCGACGGACTGACCGACCGACCGACCGACCGACCGACCGTCTGACCGACTGACAGACCGACCGACCGACTGACCGACCGACCGACCGACCGACCGACCGACCGACCGACCGACCGCCTGACCGACCGACTGACCGACTGACCGACGGACTGACCGACCGACCGACCGAACGACGGAGTGACTGACCGACTGACCGACTGATCGACTGACCGACCGACTGACTGACCGACTGACCGACTGACCGACCGACCGACCGACAGACTGACGGACTGACTGACCGACTGACCGACTGACAGACCGACTGACTGACTGACAGACCGACCGACCGACCGACCGACCGACCATCCGACCGACCGACCGACCGACCGACCAACCGACCGACCGACCGACCGACCGACCGACCGACCGACCGACCGACCGACCGACCGACCGACCAACCGACCGACCGACTGACCGACCGACCGACCGACTGACCGACTGACCGACCGACTGACGGACTGACTGACCGACCGACCGACTGACCGACCGACTGACGGACTGACTGACCGACTGACCGACTGACAGACCGACTGACAGACCGACCGACTGACTGACTGACAGACCGACCGACCGACCGACCGACAGACCGACCGACCGACCGACCGACCGACCGACCGACCGACCGACCGACCGACCGACTGACCGACGGACTGACCGACCGACTGACCGACCGACCGACCGACCGACCGACCGACCATCCGACTGACCGACCGACCGACCGACCGACCGACCGACCGACCGACCGACCGCCTGACCGACCGACTGACCGACTGACCGACGGACTGACCGACCGACTGACCGACCGACCGACCGACCGACCGACCGACCGACCATTCGACCGACCGACCGACCGACCGACCGACCGACCGACCGACCGACCGACCGATCGACCGACCGACCGACCGACTGACCGACCGACCGACCGACTGACCGACTGACCGACCGACTGACGGACCGACCGACCGACCGACCAACCGACCGACCGACCGACCGACCGACCGACCGACCGACCGACCGACCGACCAACCGAACGACCGACCGACCGACCGACCGACCGACCGACCATCCGACCGACCGACCGACCGACCGACCGACCGACCGACCGACCGACCGACCGACCGACCGACCGACCGACCGACCGTCTGACCGAACGATTGACCGACTGACCGACTGACCGACGGACTGACCGACCGACTGACCGACCGACCGACCGACCGACCGACCGACCGACCGACCGACCGACCGACCGACCGACCGACCGACTGACCGACGGACTGACCGACCGACTGACGGACTGACTGACCGATCGACCGACCGACTGACCGACCGACTGACGGACTGACTGACCGACTGACCGACTGACAGACCGACTGACAGACCGACCGACTGACTGACTGACAGACCGACCGACCGACCGACCGACAGACCGACCGACCGACCGACCGACCGACCGACCGACCGACCGACCGACCGACCGACTGACCGACGGACTGACCGACCGACTGACCGACCGACCGACCGACCGACCGACCGACCATCCGACCGACCGACCGACCGACCGACCGACCGACCGACCGACCGATCGACCGACCGACCGACCGACCGACTGACCGACCGACCGACCGACTGACCGACTGACCGACCGACTGACGGACCGACCGACCGACCGACCGACCGACTGACCGACTGACCGACCGACTGACGGACTGGCTGACCGATCGACCGACCGACTGACCGACCGAACGACGGACTGACTGACCGACTGACCGACTGACCGACTGACCGACCGACTGACTGACCGACTGACCGACAGACCGACCGACCGACCGACCGACTGACGGACTGACTGACCGACTGACCGACTGACAGACCGACTGACAGGCAGACCGACCGACCGACCGACCGACCGACCGACCGACCGACCGACCGACTGACCGACTGGCCGATCGACTGACGGACCGACCGACCGACCGACCGACCGACCGACCGATCGACCGACCGACTGACCGACTGACAGACCGACCGACCGACCGACCGACCGACTGACCGACCGACCGACCGACCGACCGACCGACCGACCGACCGACCGCCTGACCGACCGACTGACCGACTGACCGACGGACTGACCGACCGACTGACCGACCGACCGACCGACCGACCGACCGACCGACCATTCGACCGACCGACCGACCGACCGACCGACCGACCGACCGACCGACCGACCGATCGACCGACCGACCGACCGACTGACCGACCGACCGACCGACTGACCGACTGACCGACCGACTGACGGACCGACCGACCGACCGACCAACCGACCGACCGACCGACCGACCGACCGACCGACCGACCGACCGACCGACCAACCGAACGACCGACCGATCGACCGACCGACCGACCGACCATCCGACCGACCGACCGACCGACCGACCGACCGACCGACCGACCGACCGACCGACCGACCGACCGACCGACCGACCGTCTGACCGAACGATTGACCGACTGACCGACTGACCGACGGACTGACCGACCGACTGACCGACCGACCGACCGACCGACCGACCGACCGACCGACCGACCATCCGACCGACCGACCGACCGACCGACCGACCGACCGATCGACCGACCGACCGACCGACCGACCGACCGACCGACCGACCGACCAACCGTCCGACCGACCGACCGACAGACTGACCGACCGACCGACCGACTGACCGACTGACCGACCGACTGACGTACTGACTGACCGATCGACCGACCGACTGACCGACCGAACGACGGACCGACCGACCGCCCGACCGACTGACGGACTGACTGACCGACTGACCGACTGACAGACCGACTGACCGACTGACACACCGACCGACCGACCGACCGACTGACGGACCGACCGACCGACCGACCGACCGACCGACCGACCGACCGACCGACCGACCGACCGACCGACCGACCGACTGACAGACCGACTGACCGACCGACTGACCGACCGACTGACCGACCGACCGACCGACCGACCAACCTACCGACCGACCGACCGACCGACCGTCTGACCGACTGACCGACCGACCGACCGACCGACCGACCGACCGACCGACTGACGGATTGACTGACCGACTGACCGACTGACAGACCGACTGACCGACTGACAGACCGACCGACCATCCGACCGACCGACCGACCGACCGACCGACCGACCGATCGACCGACCGACCGACCGACCGACCGACCGACCGACCGACCGACCAACCGTCCGACCGACCGACCGACAGACTGACCGACCGACCGACCGACTGACCACCGACTGACCGACCGACTGACGTACTGACTGACCGATCGACCGACCGACTGACCGACCGAACGACGGACCGACCGACCGCCCGACCGACTGACGGACTGACTGACCGACTGACCGACTGACAGACCGACTGACCGACTGACACACCGACCGACCGACCGACCGACTGACGGACCGACCGACCGACCGACCGACCGACCGACCGACCGACCGACCGACCGACCGACCGACCGACCGACCGACTGACAGACCGACTGACCGACCGACTGACCGACCGACTGACCGACCGACCGACCGACCGACCAACCTACCGACCGACCGACCGACCGACCGTCTGACCGACTGACCGACCGACCGACCGACCGACCGACCGACCGACCGACTGACGGATTGACTGACCGACTGACCGACTGACAGACCGACTGACCGACTGACAGACCGACCGACCGACCGACCGACCGACCGACCGACCGACCGACCGACCGACCGACCGACCGACCGACCGACCGACCGACCGACCAACCGACCGACCGACCGACCGACCGACTGACCGACCGACCGACCGACTGACCGACTGACCGACCGACTGACGGAATGACTGACCGATCGGCCGACCGACTGACCGACCGAACGACGGAGTGACTGACCGACTGACCGACTGATCGACTGACCGACCGACTGACTGACCGACTGACCGACTGACCGACCGACCGACCGACAGACTGACGGACTGACTGACCGACTGACCGACTGACAGACCGACTGACTGACTGACAGACCGACCGACCGACCGACCGACCGACCATCCGACCGACCGACCGACCGACCGACCGACCGACCGACCGAC
>NW_027487143.1:0-5000 GCF_050908995.1 Andrena cerasifolii | reverse complement strand
CGACCGACCGATCGACCGACCGACCGATCGACCGACCGACTGACCGACTGACAGACCGACCGACCGACCGACCGACCGACTGACCGACCGACCGACCGACCGACCGACCGACCGACCGACCGACCGCCTGACCGACCGACTGACCGACTGACCGACGGACTGACCGACCGACTGACCGACCGACCGACCGACCGACCGACCGACCGACCGACCATTCGACCGACCGACCGACCGACCGACCGACCGACCGACCGACCGACCGATCGACCGACCGACCGACCGACTGACCGACCGACCGACCGACTGACCGACTGACCGACCGACTGACGGACCGACCGACCGACCGACCAACCGACCGACCGACCGACCGACCGACCGACCGACCGACCGACCGACCAACCGAACGACCGACCGACCGACCGACCGACCGACCGACCATCCGACCGACCGACCGACCGACCGACCGACCGACCGACCGACCGACCGACCGACCGACCGACCGACCGACCGTCTGACCGACCGATTGACCGACTGACCGACTGACCGACGGACCGACTGACCGACGGACTGCCGACTGACCCGACCGACCGACCGACCGACCGACCGACCGACCGACCATCCGACCGACCGACCGACCGACCGACCGACCGACCGACCGACCGACCGACTGACCGACCGACCGACCGACCGACCGACCGACCGACCGACTGACGGACTGACTGACCGACCGACCGACCGACCGACCGACCGACCAACCGAACGACCGACCGACCGACCGACCGACCGACCGACCATCCGACCGACCGACCGACCGACCGACCGACCGACCGACCGACCGACCGACCGACCGACCGACCGACCGACCGACCGTCTGACCGACCGATTGACCGACTGACCGACTGACCGACGGACTGACCGACCGACTGACCGACCGACCGACCGACCGACCGACCGACCGACCGACCGACCATCCGACCGACCGACCGACCGACCGACCGACCGACCGATCGACCGACCGACCGACCGACCGACCGACCGACCGACCGACCGACCGACCGACCAACCGACCGACCGACCGACCGACAGACTGACCGACCGACCGACCGACTGACCGACTGACCGACCGACTGACGTACTGACTGACCGATCGACCGACCGACTGACCGACCGAACGACGGACCGACCTACCGCCCGACCGACTGACGGACTGACTGACCGACTGACCGACTGACAGACCGACTGACCGACTGACACACCGACCGACCGACCGACCGACTGACGGACCGACCGACCGACCGACCGACCGACCGACCGACCGACCGACCGACCGACCGACCGACCGACCGACCGACCGACCGACCGACTGACAGACCGACTGACCGACCGACTGACCGACCGACTGACCGACCGACCGACCGACCGACCAACCTACCGACCGACCGACCGACCGACCGTCTGACCGACTGACCGACCGACCGACCGACCGACCGACCGACCGACCGACTGACGGACTGACTGACCGACTGACCGACTGACAGACCGACTGACCGACTGACAGACCGACCGACCGACCGACCGACCGACCGACCGACCGACCGACCGACCGACCGACCGACCGACCGACCGACCGACCGACCGACCGACCAACCGACCGACCGACCGACCGACCGACTGACCGACCGACCGACCGACTGACCGACTGACCGACCGACTGACGGAATGACTGACCGATCGACCGACCGACTGACCGACCGAACGACCGACCGACTGACCGACTGACCGACCGACTGACGGACTGACTGACCGATCGACCGACCGACTGACCGACCGACTGACGGACTGACTGACCGACTGACCGACTGACAGACCGACTGACAGACCGACCGACTGACTGACTGACAGACCGACCGACCGACCGACCGACAGACCGACCGACCGACCGACCGACCGACCGACCGTCTGACCGACTGACCGACCGACCGACCGACCGACCGACCGACCGACCGACTGACGGACTGACTGACCGACTGACCGACTGACAGACCGACTGACCGACTGACAGACCGACCGACCGACCGACCGACCGACCGACCGACCGACCGACCGACCGACCGACCGACCGACCGACCGACCGACCGACCGACCGACCAACCGACCGACCGACCGACCGACCGACTGACCGACCGACCGACCGACTGACCGACTGACCGACCGACTGACGGAATGACTGACCGATCGACCGACCGACTGACCGACCGAACGACGGAGTGACTGACCGACTGACCGACTGATCGACTGACCGACCGACTGACTGACCGACTGACCGACTGACCGACCGACCGACCGACAGACTGACGGACTGACTGACCGACTGACCGACTGACAGACCGACTGACTGACTGACAGACCGACCGACCGACCGACCGACCGACCATCCGACCGACCGACCGACCGACCGACCGACCGACCGACCGACCGACTGACAGACCGACTGACCGACCGACTGACCGACCGACCGACCGACCGACCGACCAACCTACCGACCGACCGACCGACCGACCGTCTGACCGACGGACTGACCGACCGACTGACCGACCGACCGACCGACCGACCGACCGACCGACCATTCGACCGACCGACCGACCGACCGACCGACCGACCGACCGACCGACCGATCGACCGACCGACCGACCGACTGACCGACCGACCGACCGACTGACCGACTGACCGACCGACTGACGGACCGACCGACCGACCGACCAACCGACCGACCGACCGACCGACCGACCGACCGACCGACCGACCGACCAACCGAACGACCGACCGACCGACCGACCGACCGACCGACCATCCGACCGACCGACCGACCGACCGACCGACCGACCGACCGACCGACCGACCGACCGACCGACCGACCGACCGTCTGACCGACCGATTGACCGACTGACCGACTGACCGACGGACTGACCGACCGACTGACCGACCGACCGACCGACCGACCGACCGACGACCGACCGACCGACCGACCGACCGACCGACCGACCGACCGACCGACCGACCGACCGATCGACCGACCGACCGACCGACCGGCCGACCGACCGACCGACCGACCGACCGACCGACCAACCGACCGACCGACCGACCGACAGACTGACCGACCGACCGACCGACTGACCGACTGACCGACCGACTGACGTACTGACTGACCGATCGACCGACCGACTGACCGACCGAACGACGGACCGACCTACCGCCCGACCGACTGACGGACTGACTGACCGACTGACCGACTGACAGACCGACTGACCGACTGACACACCGACCGACCGACCGACCGACTGACGGACCGACCGACCGACCGACCGACCGACCGACCGACCGACCGACCGACCGACCGACCGACCGACCGACCGACCGACCGACCGACTGACAGACCGACTGACCGACCGACTGACCGACCGACTGACCGACCGACCGACCGACCGACCAACCTACCGACCGACCGACCGACCGACCGTCTGACCGACTGACCGACCGACCGACCGACCGACCGACCGACCGACCGACTGACGGACTGACTGACCGACTGACCGACTGACAGACCGACTGACCGACTGACAGACCGACCGACCGACCGACCGACCGACCGACCGACCGACCGACCGACCGACCGACCGACCGACCGACCGACCGACCGACCGACCGACCAACCGACCGACCGACCGACCGACCGACTGACCGACCGACTGACGGAATGACTGACCGATCGACCGACCGACTGACCGACCGAACGACCGACCGACTGACCGACTGACCGACCGACTGACGGACTGACTGACCGATCGACCGACCGACTGACCGACCGACTGACGGACTGACTGACCGACTGACCGACTGACAGACCGACTGACAGACCGACCGACTGACTGACTGACAGACAGACCGACTGACCGACCGACTGACCGACCGACTGACCGACCGACCGACCGACCGACCAACCTACCGACCGACCGACCGACCGACCGTCTGACCGACTGACCGACCGACCGACCGACCGACCGACCGACCGACCGACTGACGGACTGACTGACCGACTGACCGACTGACAGACCGACTGACCGACTGACAGACCGACCGACCGACCGACCGACCGACCGACCGACCGACCGACCGACCGACCGACCGACCGACCGACCGACCGACCGACCGACCGACCGACCAACCGACCGACCGACCGACCGACCGACTGACCGACCGACCGACCGACTGACCGACTGACCGACCGACTGACGGAATGACTGACCGATCGACCGACCGACTGACCGACCGAACGACCGACCGACTGACCGACTGACCGACCGACTGACGGACTGACTGACCGATCGACCGACCGACTGACCGACCGACTGACGGACTGACTGACCGACTGACCGACTGACAGACCGACTGACAGACCGACCGACTGACTGACTGACAGACCGACCGACCGACCGACCGACAGACCGACCGACCGACCGACCGACCGACCGACCGTCTGACCGACTGACCGACCGACCGACCGACCGACCGACCGACCGACCGACTGACGGACTGACTGACCGACTGACCGACTGACAGACCGACTGACCGACTGACAGACCGACCGACCGACCGACCGACCGACCGACCGACCGACCGACCGACCGACCGACCGACCGACCGACCGACCGACCGACCGACCGACCAACCGACCGACCGACCGACCGACCGACTGACCGACCGACCGACCGACTGACCGACTGACCGACCGACTGACGGAATGACTGACCGATCGACCGACCGACTGACCGACCGAACGACGGAGTGACTGACCGACTGACCGACTGATCGACTGACCGACCGACTGACTGACCGACTGACCGACTGACCGACCGACCGACCGACAGACTGACGGACTGACTGACCGACTGACCGACTGACAGACCGACTGACTGACTGACAGACCGACCGACCGACCGACC
>NW_027487142.1:0-17347 GCF_050908995.1 Andrena cerasifolii | reverse complement strand
TCGTTTTACTCGTTTTACTCGTTTTACTCGTTTTACTCGTTTTACTCGTTTTACTCGTTTTACTCGTTTTACTCGTTTTACTCGTTTTACTCGGTTTACTCGGTTTACTCGTTTTACTCGTTTTACTCGTTTTACTCGTTTTACTAGTTTTACTAGTTTTACTCGTTTTACTCGTTTTACTCGTTTTACCCGTTTTACTCGTTTTACTCGTTTTACTCGTTTTACTCGTTTTACTCGTTTTACTCGTTTTACTCGTTTTACTCGTTTTACTCGTTTTACTAGTTTTACTCGTTTTACTCGTTTTACTCGTTTTACTCGTTTTACTCGTATTACTCGTTTTACTCGTTTTACTCGTTTTACTCGTTTTACTAGTTTTACTAGTTTTACTGTTTTACTAGTTTTACTAGTTTTACTCGTTTTACTCGTTTTACTCGTTTTACTCGTGTTACTCGTTTTACTCGTGTTACTCGTGTTACTCGTTTTACTCGTTTTACTCGTTTTACTCGTTTTACTCGTTTTACTCGTTTTACTAGTTTTACTAGTTTTACTAGTTTTACTCGTTTTACTCGTTTTACTCGTTTTACTCGTTTTACTCGTTTTACTCGTTTTACTCGTTTTACTCGTTTTACTCGTTTTACTCGTTTTACTCGTTTTACTCGTTTTACTCGTTTTACTCGTTTTACTCGTTTTACTCGTTTTACTCGTTTTACTCGTTTTACTCGTTTTACTAGTTTTACTAGTTTTACTAGTTTTACTAGTTTTACTAGTTTCACTAGTTTTACTAGTTTTACTCGTTTTACTCGTTTTACTCGTTTTACTCGTTTTACTCGTTTTACTCGTTTTACTCGTTTTACTCGTTTTACTCGTTTTACTCGTTTTACTCGTTTTACTCGTTTTACTCGTTTTACTAGTTTTACTAGTTTTACTAGTTTTACTAGTTTTGCTCGTTTTACACGTTTTACTCGTTTTACTCGTTTTACTCGTTTTACTCGTTTTACTCGTTTTACTCGTTTTACTCGTTTTACTAGTTTTACTAGTTTTACTCGTTTTACTCGTTTTACTCGTTTTACTCGTTTTACTCGTTTTACTCGTTTTACTCGTTTTACTCGTTTTACTAGTTTTACTAGTTTTACTAGTTTTACTAGTTTTACTAGTTTTACTAGTTTTACTAGTTTTACTAGTTTTACTAGTTTTACTAGTTTTACTAGCTTTACTAGTTTTACTCGTTTTACTAGTTTTACTCGTTTTACTCGTATTACTCGTTTTACTCGTATTACTCGTTTTACTCGTTTTACTCGTTTTACTCGTTTTACTAGTTTTACTAGTTTTACTGTTTTACTAGTTTTACTCGTTTTACTCGTTTTACTCGTTTTACTAGTTTTACTAGTTTTACTAGTTTTACTAGTTTTACTAGTTTTACTCGTTTTACTCGTTTTACTCGTATTACTCGTTTTACTCGTTTTACTCGTTTTACTCGTTTTACTCGTTTTACTCGTTTTACTCGTTTTACTCGTTTTACTCGTTTTACTCGTTTTACTCGTTTTACTCGTTTTACTCGTTTTACTCGTTTTACTAGTTTTACTAGTTTTACTCGTTTTACTAGTTTTACTCGGTTTACTCGGTTTACTCGGTTTACTCGTTTTACTCGTTTTACTCGTTTTACTCGTTTTACTCGTTTTACTCGTTTTACTAGTTTTACTAGTTTTACTCGTTTTACTCGAATTACTCGTTTTACTCGTTTTACTAGTTTTACTCGTTTTACTAGTTTTACTCGTTTTACTAGTTTTACTAGTTTTACTAGTTTTACTAGTTTTACTAGTTTTACTAGTTTTACTAGTTTTACTAGTTTTACTCGTTTTACTCGTTTTACTCGTTTTACTCGTTTTACTCGTTTTACTCGTTTTACTCGTTTTACTCGTTTTACTCGTTTTGCTCGTTTTGCTCGTTTTACTCGTTTTACTCGTTTTACTCGTTTTACTCGTTTTACTCGTTTCACTCGTTTCACTCGTTTTACTCGTTTTACTCGTTTTACTAGTTTTACTAGTTTTACTAGTTTTACTAGTTTTAGTCGTTTTAGTCGTTTTAGTCGTTTTAGTCGTTTTAGTCGTTTTACTCGTATTACTCGTTTTACTCGTGTTACTCGTGTTACTCGTTTTACTCGTTTTACTCGTTTTACTCGTATTACTCGTTTTACTCGTTTTACTCGTTTTACTCGTTTTACTCGTTTTACTCGTTTTACTAGTTTTACTAGTTTTACTAGTTTTACTAGTTTTACTAGTTTTACTCGTTTTACTCGTTTTACTCGTTTTACTCGTTTTACTCGTTTTACTCGTTTTACTCGTTTTACTCGTTTTACTAGTTTTACTAGTTTTACTAGTTTTACTGTTTTACTAGTTTTACTAGTTTTACTCGTTTTACTCGTTTTACTCGTTTTACTCGTTTTACTCGTTTTACTAGTTTTACTAGTTTTACTAGTTTTACTAGTTTTACTAGTTTTACTCGTTTTACTCGTTTTACTCGTTTTACTCGTTTTACTCGTTTTACTCGTTTTACTCGTTTTACTCGTTTTACTCGTTTTACTCGTTTTACTCGTTTTACTCGTGTTACTCGTTTTACTCGTTTTACTCGTTTTACTCGTTTTACTCGTTTTACTCGTTTTACTCGTTTTACTCGTTTTACTCGTTTTACTCGTTTTACTAGTTTTACTAGTTTTACTAGTTTTACTAGTTTTACTAGTTTTACTAGTTTTACTAGTTTTACTAGTTTTACTAGTTTTACTAGTTTTACTAGTTTTGCTCGTTTTACACGTTTTACTAGTTTTACTCGTTTTACTCGTTTTACTCGTTTTACTCGTTTTACTCGTTTTACTCGGTTTTCTCGTTTTACTCGTTTTACTCGTTTTACTCGTTTTTCTCGTTTTTCTCGTTTTTCTCGTTTTACTCGTTTTACTCGTTTTACTCGTTTTACTCGTTTTACTCGTTTTACTCGTTTTACTCGTTTTACCCGTTTTACTCGTTTTACTCGTTTTACTCGTTTTACTCGTTTTACTCGTTTTACTCGTTTTACTCGTTTTACTCGGTTTACTCGTTTTACTCGTTTTACTCGTTTTACTCGTTTTACTCGTTTTACTAGTTTTACTAGTTTTACTAGTTTTACTAGTTTTACTAGTTTTACTAGTTTTACTAGTTTTACTCGTTTTACTCGTTTTACTCGTTTTACTCGTATTACTCGTATTACTCGTTTTACTCGTTTTACTCGTTTTACTCGTTTTACTAGTTTTACTGTTTTACTAGTTTTACTAGTTTTACTAGTTTTACTAGTTTTACTAGTTTTACTAGTTTTACTAGTTTTACTAGTTTTACTCGTTTTACTCGTTTTACTCGTTTTACTCGTTTTACTCGTATTACTCGTATTACTCGATTTACTCGTTTTACTCGTTTTACTCGTTTTACTCGTTTTACTAGTTTTACTGTTTTACTAGTTTTACTAGTTTTACTCGTTTTACTCGTTTTACTCGTTTTACTCGTGTTACTCGTTTTACTAGTTTTACTAGTTTTACTAGCTTTACTAGTTTTACTCGTTTTACTAGTTTTACTCGTTTTACTCGTATTACTCGTTTTACTCGTATTACTCGTTTTACTCGTATTACTCGTTTTACTCGTTTTACTCGTTTTACTCGTTTTACTAGTTTTACTAGTTTTACTGTTTTACTAGTTTTACTCGTTTTACTCGTTTTACTCGTTTTACTAGTTTTACTAGTTTTACTAGTTTTACTAGTTTTACTAGTTTTACTCGTTTTACTCGTTTTACTCGTATTACTCGTTTTACTCGTTTTACTCGTTTTACTCGTTTTACTCGTTTTACTCGTTTTACTCGTTTTACTCGTTTTACTCGTTTTACTCGTTTTACTCGTTTTACTCGTTTTACTCGTTTTACTAGTTTTACTAGTTTTACTAGTTTTACTAGTTTTACTAGTTTTGCTCGTTTTACACGTTTTACTCGTTTTACTCGTTTTACTCGTTTTACTCGTTTTACTCGTTTTACTCGTTTTACTCGTTTTACTCGTTTTACTAGTTTTACTAGTTTTACTCGTTTTACTCGTTTTACTCGTTTTACTCGTTTTACTCGTTTTACTCGTTTTACTCGTTTTACTCGTTTTACTCGTTTTACTCGTTTTACTCGTTTTACTCGTTTTACTCGTTTTACTAGTTTTACTAGTTTTACTAGTTTTACTAGTTTTACTCGTTTTACTCGTTTTACTCGTTTTACTCGTTTTACTCGTTTTACTCGTTTTACTCGTTTTACTCGTTTTACTCGTTTTACTCGTTTTACTCGTTTTACTCGTTTTACTCGTTTTACTCGTTTTACTCGTTTTACTCGTTTTACTAGTTTTACTAGTTTTACTAGTTTCACTAGTTTCACTAGCTTTACTAGTTTTACTAGTTTTACTAGTTTTACTAGTTTTACTAGTTTTACTAGTTTTACTAGTTTTACTAGTTTTACTAGTTTTACTAGTTTTACTAGTTTTACTAGTTTTACTAGTTTTACTCGTTTTACTCGAATTACTCGTTTTACTCGAATTACTCGTTTTACTCGTTTTACTAGTTTTACTAGTTTTACTCGTTTTACTAGTTTTACTAGTTTTACTAGTTTTACTAGTTTTACTAGTTTTACTCGTTTTACTAGTTTTACTCGTTTTACTCGTTTTACTCGTTTTACTCGTTTTACTCGTTTTGCTCGTTTTACTCGTTTTGCTCATTTTGCTCGTTTTGCTCGTTTTACTCGTTTTACTCGTTTTACTCGTTTTACTCGTTTTACTCGTTTTACTCGTTTCACTCGTTTTACTCGTTTTACTCGTTTTACTCGTTTTACTAGTTTTACTAGTTTTACTAGTTTTACTAGTTTTACTAGTTTTAGTCGTTTTAGTCGTTTTACTCGTATTACTCGTTTTACTCGTGTTACTCGTGTTACTCGTTTTACTCGTTTTGCTCGTTTTGCTCGTTTTGCTCGTTTTGCTCGTTTTACTCGTTTTACTCGTTTTACTCGTTTTACTCGTTTTACTCGTATTACTCGTTTTACTCGTGTTACTCGTGTTACTCGTTTTACTCGTTTTACTCGTTTTACTCGTTTTACTAGTTTTACTAGTTTTACTAGTTTTACTAGTTTTACTAGTTTTACTCGTTTTACTCGTTTTACTCGTATTACTCGTTTTACTCGTTTTACTCGTTTTACTCGTTTTACTCGTTTTACTCGTTTTACTCGTTTTACTCGTTTTACTCGTTTTACTCGTTTTACTCGTGTTACTCGTTTTACTCGTTTTACTCGTTTTACTCGTATTACTCGTTTTACTCGTTTTACTCGTTTTACTCGTTTTACTCGTTTTACTCGTTTTACTAGTTTTACTAGTTTTACTAGTTTTACTAGTTTTACTAGTTTTACTCGTTTTACTCGTTTTACTCGTTTTACTCGTTTTACTCGTTTTACTCGTTTTACTCGTTTTACTCGTTTTACTCGTTTTACTCGTTTTACTAGTTTTACTAGTTTTACTAGTTTTACTAGTTTTACTAGTTTTACTAGTTTTACTCGTTTTACTCGTTTTACTCGTTTTACTCGTTTTACTCGTTTTACTAGTTTTACTAGTTTTACTAGTTTTACTAGTTTTACTAGTTTTACTCGTTTTACTCGTTTTACTCGTTTTACTCGTTTTACTCGTTTTACTCGTTTTACTCGTTTTACTCGTTTTACTCGTTTTACTCGTTTTACTCGTTTTACTCGTTTTACTCGTGTTACTCGTTTTACTCGTTTTACTCGTTTTACTCGTTTTACTCGTTTTACTCGTTTTACTCGTTTTACTCGTTTTACTCGTTTTACTCGTTTTACTAGTTTTACTAGTTTTACTAGTTTTACTAGTTTTACTAGTTTTACTAGTTTTACTAGTTTTACTAGTTTTACTAGTTTTACTAGTTTTACTAGTTTTGCTCGTTTTACACGTTTTACTAGTTTTACTCGTTTTACTCGTTTTACTCGTTTTACTCGTTTTACTCGTTTTACTCGGTTTTCTCGTTTTACTCGTTTTACTCGTTTTACTCGTTTTTCTCGTTTTTCTCGTTTTTCTCGTTTTACTCGTTTTACTCGTTTTACTCGTTTTACTCGTTTTACTCGTTTTACTCGTTTTACTCGTTTTACCCGTTTTACTCGTTTTACTCGTTTTACTCGTTTTACTCGTTTTACTCGTTTTACTCGTTTTACTCGGTTTACTCGTTTTACTCGTTTTACTCGTTTTACTCGTTTTACTCGTTTTACTAGTTTTACTAGTTTTACTAGTTTTACTAGTTTTACTAGTTTTACTAGTTTTACTAGTTTTACTCGTTTTACTCGTTTTACTCGTTTTACTCGTATTACTCGTATTACTCGTTTTACTCGTTTTACTCGTTTTACTCGTTTTACTAGTTTTACTGTTTTACTAGTTTTACTAGTTTTACTAGTTTTACTAGTTTTACTAGTTTTACTAGTTTTACTAGTTTTACTAGTTTTACTCGTTTTACTCGTTTTACTCGTTTTACTCGTTTTACTCGTATTACTCGTATTACTCGATTTACTCGTTTTACTCGTTTTACTCGTTTTACTCGTTTTACTAGTTTTACTGTTTTACTAGTTTTACTAGTTTTACTCGTTTTACTCGTTTTACTCGTTTTACTCGTGTTACTCGTTTTACTAGTTTTACTAGTTTTACTAGCTTTACTAGTTTTACTCGTTTTACTAGTTTTACTCGTTTTACTCGTATTACTCGTTTTACTCGTATTACTCGTTTTACTCGTATTACTCGTTTTACTCGTTTTACTCGTTTTACTCGTTTTACTAGTTTTACTAGTTTTACTGTTTTACTAGTTTTACTCGTTTTACTCGTTTTACTCGTTTTACTAGTTTTACTAGTTTTACTAGTTTTACTAGTTTTACTAGTTTTACTCGTTTTACTCGTTTTACTCGTATTACTCGTTTTACTCGTTTTACTCGTTTTACTCGTTTTACTCGTTTTACTCGTTTTACTCGTTTTACTCGTTTTACTCGTTTTACTCGTTTTACTCGTTTTACTCGTTTTACTCGTTTTACTCGTTTTACTCGTTTTACTCGTTTTACTAGTTTTACTAGTTTTACTAGTTTTACTAGTTTTACTAGTTTTGCTCGTTTTACACGTTTTACTCGTTTTACTCGTTTTACTCGTTTTACTCGTTTTACTCGTTTTACTCGTTTTACTCGTTTTACTAGTTTTACTAGTTTTACTCGTTTTACTCGTTTTACTCGTTTTACTCGTTTTACTCGTTTTACTCGTTTTACTCGTTTTACTCGTTTTACTCGTTTTACTCGTTTTACTCGTTTTACTCGTTTTACTAGTTTTACTAGTTTTACTAGTTTTACTAGTTTTACTCGTTTTACTCGTTTTACTCGTTTTACTCGTTTTACTCGTTTTACTCGTTTTACTCGTTTTACTCGTTTTACTCGTTTTACTCGTTTTACTCGTTTTACTCGTTTTACTCGTTTTACTCGTTTTACTCGTTTTACTCGTTTTACTAGTTTTACTAGTTTTACTAGTTTCACTAGTTTCACTAGCTTTACTAGTTTTACTAGTTTTACTAGTTTTACTAGTTTTACTAGTTTTACTAGTTTTACTAGTTTTACTAGTTTTACTAGTTTTACTAGTTTTACTAGTTTTACTAGTTTTACTAGTTTTACTAGTTTTACTCGTTTTACTCGAATTACTCGTTTTACTCGAATTACTCGTTTTACTCGAATTACTCGTTTTACTCGTTTTACTAGTTTTACTAGTTTTACTCGTTTTACTAGTTTTACTAGTTTTACTAGTTTTACTAGTTTTACTAGTTTTACTCGTTTTACTAGTTTTACTCGTTTTACTCGTTTTACTCGTTTTACTCGTTTTACTCGTTTTGCTCGTTTTACTCGTTTTGCTCGTTTTGCTCGTTTTGCTCGTTTTACTCGTTTTACTCGTTTTACTCGTTTTACTCGTTTTACTCGTTTCACTCGTTTTACTCGTTTTACTCGTTTTACTCGTTTTACTAGTTTTACTAGTTTTACTAGTTTTACTAGTTTTACTAGTTTTAGTCGTTTTAGTCGTTTTACTCGTATTACTCGTTTTACTCGTGTTACTCGTGTTACTCGTTTTACTCGTTTTGCTCGTTTTGCTCGTTTTGCTCGTTTTGCTCGTTTTACTCGTTTTACTCGTTTTACTCGTTTTACTCGTTTTACTCGTTTTACTCGTTTCACTCGTTTTACTCGTTTTACTCGTTTTACTCGTTTTACTCGTATTACTCGTTTTACTCGTATTACTCGTTTTACTCGTTTTACTCGTTTTACTCGTTTTACTAGTTTTACTAGTTTTACTGTTTTACTAGTTTTACTGTTTTACTAGTTTTACTAGTTTTACTCGTTTTACTCGTTTTACTCGTTCTACTCGTGTTACTCGTGTTACTCGTTTTACTCGTTTTACTCGTTTTACTCGTTTTACTCGTTTTACTCGTTTTACTAGTTTTACTAGTTTTACTAGTTTTACTAGTTTTACTAGTTTTACTAGTTTTACTAGTTTTACTCGTTTTACTCGTTTTACTCGTTTTACTCGTTTTACTCGTTTTACTAGTTTTACTAGTTTTACTAGTTTTACTAGTTTTACTAGTTTTACTAGTTTTACTAGTTTTACTAGTTTTACTCGTTTTACTCGTTTTACTCGTTTTACTCGTTTTACTCGTATTACTCGTATTACTCGTTTTACTCGTTTTACTCGTATTACTCGTATTACTCGTTTTACTCGTTTTACTCGTTTTACTCGTTTTACTCGTTTTACTAGTTTTACTGTTTTACTAGTTTTACTAGTTTTACTCGTTTTACTCGTTTTACTCGTTTTACTCGTGTTACTCGTTTTACTCGTGTTACTCGTGTTACTCGTTTTACTCGTTTTACTCGTTTTACTCGTTTTACTCGTTTTACTAGTTTTACTAGTTTTACTAGTTTTACTAGTTTTACTGGTTTTACTCGTTTTACTCGTTTTACTCGTTTTACTCGTTTTACTCGTTTTACTCGTTTTACTCGTTTTACTCGTTTTACTCGTTTTACTCGTTTTACTCGTTTTACTCGTTTTACTCGTTTTACTCGTTTTACTCGTTTTACTAGTTTTACTAGTTTTACTAGTTTTACTAGTTTTACTAGTTTTACTAGTTTTACTAGTTTTACTCGTTTTACTCGTTTTACTCGTTTTACTCGTTTTACTCGTATTACTCGTATTACTCGATTTACTCGTTTTACTCGTTTTACTCGTTTTACTCGTTTTACTAGTTTTACTGTTTTACTAGTTTTACTAGTTTTACTCGTTTTACTCGTTTTACTCGTTTTACTCGTGTTACTCGTTTTACTCGTGTTACTCGTGTTACTCGTTTTACTCGTTTTACTCGTTTTACTCGTTTTACTCGTTTTACTAGTTTTACTAGTTTTACTAGTTTTACTAGTTTTACTGGTTTTACTCGTTTTACTCGTTTTACTCGTTTTACTCGTTTTACTCGTTTTACTCGTTTTACTCGTTTTACTCGTTTTACTCGTTTTACTCGTTTTACTCGTTTTACTCGTTTTACTCGTTTTACTAGTTTTACTAGTTTTACTAGTTTTACTAGTTTTGCTCGTTTTACACGTTTTACTCGTTTTACTCGTTTTACTCGTTTTACTCGTTTTACTCGTTTTACTAGTTTTACTAGTTTTACTCGTTTTACTCGTTTTACTCGTTTTACACGTTTTACTCGTTTTACTCGTTTTACTCGTTTTACTCGTTTTACTCGTTTTACTCGTTTTACTCGTTTTACTCGTTTTACTAGTTTTACTAGTTTTACTCGTTTTACTCGTTTTACTCGTTTTACTCGTTTTACTCGTTTTACTCGTTTTACTCGTTTTACTCGTTTTACTCGTTTTACTCGTTTTACTCGTTTTACTCGTTTTACTAGTTTTACTAGTTTTACTAGTTTTACTCGTTTTACTCGTTTTACTCGTTTTACTCGTTTTACTCGTTTTACTCGTTTTACTCGTTTTACTCGTTTTACTCGTTTTACTCGTTTTACTAGTTTTACTAGTTTTGCTCGTTTTACACGTTTTACTCGTTTTACTCGTTTTACTCGTTTTACTCGTTTTACTCGTTTTACTAGTTTTACTAGTTTTACTCGTTTTACTCGTTTTACTCGTTTTACTCGTTTTACTCGTTTTACTCGTTTTACTCGTTTTACTCGTTTTACTAGTTTTACTAGTTTTACTCGTTTTACTCGTTTTACTCGTTTTACTCGTTTTACTCGTTTTACTCGTTTTACTCGTTTTACTCGTTTCACTCGTTTTACTCGTTTTACTCGTTTTACTAGTTTTACTAGTTTTACTAGTTTTACTAGTTTTAGTCGTTTTAGTCGTTTTAGTCGTTTTACTCGTATTACTCGTTTTACTCGTGTTACTCGTGTTACTCGTTTTACTCGTTTTACTCGTTTTACTCGTATTACTCGTTTTACTCGTTTTACTCGTTTTACTCGTTTTACTCGTTTTACTCGTTTTACTAGTTTTACTAGTTTTACTAGTTTTACTCGTTTTACTCGTTTTACTCGTTTTACTCGTTTTACTCGTTTTACTCGTTTTACTCGTTTTACTAGTTTTACTAGTTTTACTAGTTTTACTGTTTTACTAGTTTTACTAGTTTTACTCGTTTTACTCGTTTTACTCGTTTTACTCGTTTTACTCGTTTTACTAGTTTTACTAGTTTTACTAGTTTTACTAGTTTTACTAGTTTTACTAGTTTTACTAGTTTTACTCGTTTTACTCGTTTTACTCGTTTTACTCGTTTTACTCGTTTTACTCGTTTTACTCGTTTTACTCGTTTTACTCGTTTTACTCGTTTTACTCGTTTTACTCGTTTTAGTCGTTTTACTCGTTTTACTCGTGTTACTCGTTTTACTCGTTTTACTCGTTTTACTCGTTTTACTCGTTTTACTCGTTTTACTCGTTTTACTCGTTTTACTCGTTTTACTCGTTTTACTCGTTTTACTCGTTTTACTAGTTTTACTAGTTTTACTAGTTTTACTAGTTTTACTAGTTTTACTAGTTTTACTAGTTTTACTAGTTTTACTAGTTTTACTAGTTTTGCTCGTTTTACACGTTTTACTAGTTTTACTCGTTTTACTCGTTTTACTCGTTTTACTCGTTTTACTCGTTTTACTCGGTTTCTCGTTTTACTCGTTTTACTCGTTTTACTCGTTTTCTCGTTTTTCTCGTTTTCTCGTTTTTCTCGTTTTACTCGTTTTACTCGTTTTACCCTTTTACTCGTTTTACTCGTTTTACTCGTTTTACTCGTTTTACTCGTTTTACTCGTTTTACTCGTTTTACTCGTTTTACTCGTTTTACTCGTTTTACTCGTTTTACTCGTTTTACTCGTTTTACTCGGTTTACTCGTTTTACTCGTTTTACTCGTTTTACTCGTTTTACTCGTTTTACTAGTTTTACTAGTTTTACTAGTTTTACTAGTTTTACTAGTTTTACTAGTTTTACTAGTTTTACTCGTTTTACTCGTTTTACTCGTTTTACTCGTATTACTCGTATTACTCGTTTTACTCGTTTTACTCGTTTTACTCGTTTTACTCGTTTTACTAGTTTTACTGTTTTACTAGTTTTACTAGTTTTACTCGTTTTACTCGTTTTACTCGTTTTACTCGTGTTACTCGTTTTACTCGTTTTACTCGTGTTACTCGTTTTACTCGTTTTACTCGTTTTACTCGTTTTACTCGTTTTACTCGTTTTACTCGTTTTACTCGTTTTACTCGTTTTACTCGTTTTACTCGTTTTACTCGTTTTACTCGTTTTACTAGTTTTACTAGTTTTGCTCGTTTTGCTCGTTTTGCTCGTTTTACTCGTTTTACTCGTTTTACTCGTTTTACTCGTTTTACTCGGTTTTCTCGTTTTACTCGTTTTACTCGTCTTACTCGTTTTTCTCGTTTTTCTCGTTTTTCTCGTTTTACTCGTTTTACTCGTTTTACTCGTTTTACTCGTTTTACTCGTTTTACTCGTTTTACTCGTTTTACTCGTTTTACTCGTTTTACTCGTTTTACTCGTTTTACTCGTTTTACTCGTTTTACTCGTTTTACTCGTTTACTCGTTTTACTAGTTTTACTAGTTTTACTAGTTTTACTAGTTTTACTCGTTTTACTCGTTTTACTCGTTTACTAGTTTTACTAGTTTTACTAGTTTCACTAGTTTCACTAGTTTCACTAGTTTCACTAGTTTCACTAGTTTTACTAGTTTTACTAGTTTTACTAGTTTTACTAGTTTTACTAGTGTTACTAGTAGTTTTACTCGTTTTACTCGTTTTACTCGTTTTACTCGTATTACTCGTTTTACTCGTATTACTCGTTTTACTCGTTTTACTCGTTTTACTCGTTTTACTCGTTTTACTCGTTTTACTCGTTTTACTGGTTTTACTGTTTTACTAGTTTTACTAGTTTACTCGTTTTACTCGTTTTACTCGTTTTACTCGTTTTACTCGTTTTACTCGTTTTACTCGTGTTACTCGTTTTACTCGTGTTACTCGTGTTACTCGTTTTACTCGTTTTACTCGTTTTACTCGTTTTACTAGTTTTACTAGTTTTACTAGTTTTACTAGTTTTACTAGTTTTACTAGTTTTACTAGTTTTACTAGTTTTACTCGTTTTACTCGTTTTACTCGTATTACTCGTTTTACTCGTTTTACTCGTTTTACTCGTTTTACTCGTTTTACTCGTTTTACTCGTTTTACTCGTTTTACTCGTTTTACTCGTTTTACTCGTTTTACTCGTTTTACTCGTTTTACTCGTTTTACTCGTTTTACTCGTTTTACTCGTTTTACTCGTTTTACTCGTTTTACTCGTTTTACTCGTTTTACTCGTTTTACTCGTTTTACTCGTTTTACTCGGTTTACTCGGTTTACTCGTTTTACTCGTTTTACTCGTTTTACTCGTTTTACTAGTTTTACTAGTTTTACTCGTTTTACTCGTTTTACTCGTTTTACCCGTTTTACTCGTTTTACTCGTTTTACTCGTTTTACTCGTTTTACTCGTTTTACTCGTTTTACTCGTTTTACTCGTTTTACTAGTTTTACTAGTTTTGCTCGTTTTGCTCGTTTTGCTCGTTTTACTCGTTTTACTCGTTTTACTCGTTTTACTCGTTTTACTCGGTTTTCTCGTTTTACTCGTTTTACTCGTCTTACTCGTTTTTCTCGTTTTTCTCGTTTTTCTCGTTTTACTCGTTTTACTCGTTTTACTCGTTTTACTCGTTTTACTCGTTTTACTCGTTTTACTCGTTTTACTCGTTTTACTCGTTTTACTCGTTTTACTCGTTTTACTCGTTTTACTCGTTTACTCGTTTTACTCGTTTTACTCGTTTTACTCGTTTTACTAGTTTTACTAGTTTTACTAGTTTTACTAGTTTTACTCGTTTTACTCGTTTTACTCGTTTTACTAGTTTTACTAGTTTTACTAGTTTTACTAGTTTCACTAGTTTCACTAGTTTCACTAGTTTCACTAGTTTTACTAGTTTTACTAGTTTTACTAGTTTTACTAGTTTTACTAGTGTTACTAGTTTTACTCGTTTTACTCGTTTTACTCGTTTTACTCGTATTACTCGTTTTACTCGTATTACTCGTTTTACTCGTTTTACTCGTTTTACTCGTTTTACTCGTTTTACTCGTTACTCGTTTTACTCGTTTTACTGGTTTTACTGTTTTACTAGTTTTACTAGTTTTACTCGTTTTACTCGTTTTACTCGTTTTACTCGTTTTACTCGTTTTACTCGTTTTACTCGTGTTACTCGTTTTACTCGTGTTACTCGTGTTACTCGTTTTACTCGTTTTACTCGTTTTACTCGTTTTACTAGTTTTACTAGTTTTACTAGTTTTACTAGTTTTACTAGTTTTACTAGTTTTACTCGTTTTACTCGTTTTACTCGTTTTACTCGTTTTACTCGTTTTACTCGTTTTACTCGTTTTACTCGTTTTACTCGTTTTACTCGTTTTACTCGTTTTACTCGTTTTACTCGTTTTACTCGTTTTACTCGTTTTACTCGTTTTACTCGTTTTACTCGTTTTACTCGTTTTACTCGTTTTACTCGTTTTACTCGTTTTACTCGTTTTACTCGTTTTACTCGTTTTACTCGTTTTACTAGTTTTACTCGTTTTACTCGTTTTACTCGGTTTACTCGTTTTACTCGTTTTACTCGTTTTACTCGTTTTACTCGTTTTACTCGTTTTACTCGTTTTACTCGTTTTACTCGTTTTACTCGTTTTACTCGTTTTACTCGTTTTACTCGTTTTACTCGTTTTACTCGTTTTACTCGTTTTACTCGTTTTACTCGTTTTACTCGTTTTACTCGTTTTACTCGTTTTACTCGTTTTACTCGTTTTACTCGTTTTACTCGTTTTACTCGTTTTACTCGTTTTACTCGTTTTACTAGTTTTACTAGTTTTACTAGTTTTACTAGTTTTACTAGTTTTACTCGTTTTACTCGTTTTACTAGTTTTACTCGTTTTACTCGTTTTACTCGTTTTACTCGTTTTACTCGTATTACTCGTTTTACTCGTTTTACTCGTTTTACTCGTTTTACTCGTTTTACTAGTTTTACTAGTTTTACTGTTTTACTAGTTTTACTCGTTTTACTCGTTTTACTCGTTTTACTCGTTTTACTCGTGTTACTCGTTTTACTCGTGTTACTCGTGTTACTCGTTTTACTCGTTTTACTCGTTTTACTCGTTTTACTCGTTTTACTCGTTTTACTAGTTTTACTAGTTTTACTAGTTTTACTAGTTTTACTCGTTTTACTCGTTTTACTCGTTTTACTCGTTTTACTCGTTTTACTCGTTTTACTCGTTTTACTCGTTTTACTCGTTTTACTCGTTTTACTCGTTTTACTCGTTTTACTCGTTTTACTCGTTTTACTCGTTTTACTCGTTTTACTCGTTTTACTAGTTTTACTAGTTTTACTAGTTTTACTAGTTTTACTAGTTTTACTAGTTTTACTAGTTTTACTCGTTTTACTCGTTTTACTCGTTTTACTCGTTTTACTCGTTTTACTCGTTTTACTCGTTTTACTCGTTTTACTCGTTTTACTCGTTTTACTCGTTTTACTCGTTTTACTCGTTTTACTCGTTTTACTAGTTTTACTAGTTTTACTAGTTTTACTAGTTTTGCTCGTTTTACACGTTTTACTCGTTTTACTCGTTTTACTCGTTTTACTCGTTTTACTCGTTTTACTCGTTTTACTCGTTTTACTAGTTTTACTAGTTTTACTCGTTTTACTCGTTTTACTCGTTTTACTCGTTTTACTCGTTTTACTCGTTTTACTCGTTTTACTCGTTTTACTAGTTTTACTAGTTTTACTAGTTTTACTAGTTTTACTAGTTTTACTAGTTTTACTAGTTTTACTAGTTTTACTAGTTTTACTAGTTTTACTAGTTTTACTAGTTTTACTAGCTTTACTAGTTTTACTCGTTTTACTAGTTTTACTCGTTTTACTCGTATTACTCGTTTTACTCGTATTACTCGTTTTACTCGTTTTAACTCGTTTTACTCGTTTTACTAGTTTTACTAGTTTTACTGTTTTACTAGTTTTACTCGTTTTACTCGTTTTACTCGTTTTACTAGTTTTACTAGTTTTACTAGTTTTACTAGTTTTACTAGTTTTACTCGTTTTACTCGTTTTACTCGTATTACTCGTTTTACTCGTTTTACTCGTTTTACTCGTTTTACTCGTTTTACTCGTTTTACTCGTTTTACTCGTTTTACTCGTTTTACTCGTTTTACTCGTTTTACTCGTTTTACTCGTTTTACTCGTTTTACTAGTTTTACTAGTTTTACTAGTTTTACTAGTTTTACTCGTTTTACTAGTTTTACTCGGTTTACTCGGTTTACTCGGTTTACTCGTTTTACTCGTTTTACTCGTTTTACTCGTTTTACTCGTTTTACTCGTTTTACTAGTTTTACTAGTTTTACTCGTTTTACTCGAATTACTCGTTTTACTCGTTTTACTAGTTTTACTCGTTTTACTAGTTTTACTCGTTTTACTAGTTTTACTAGTTTTACTAGTTTTACTAGTTTTACTAGTTTTACTAGTTTTACTAGTTTTACTAGTTTTACTCGTTTTACTCGTTTTACTCGTTTTACTCGTTTTACTCGTTTTACTCGTTTTACTCGTTTTACTCGTTTTGCACGTTTTGCTCGTTTTGCTCGTTTTACTCGTTTTACTCGTTTTACTCGTTTTACTCGTTTTACTCGTTTCACTCGTTTCACTCGTTTTACTCGTTTTACTCGTTTTACTAGTTTTACTAGTTTTACTAGTTTTACTAGTTTTAGTCGTTTTAGTCGTTTTAGTCGTTTTACTCGTATTACTCGTTTTACTCGTGTTACTCGTGTTACTCGTTTTACTCGTTTTACTCGTTTTACTCGTATTACTCGTTTTACTCGTTTTACTCGTTTTACTCGTTTTACTCGTTTTACTCGTTTTACTAGTTTTACTAGTTTTACTAGTTTTACTAGTTTTACTAGTTTTACTCGTTTTACTCGTTTTACTCGTTTTACTCGTTTTACTCGTTTTACTCGTTTTACTCGTTTTACTCGTTTTACTAGTTTTACTAGTTTTACTAGTTTTACTGTTTTACTAGTTTTACTAGTTTTACTCGTTTTACTCGTTTTACTCGTTTTACTCGTTTTACTCGTTTTACTAGTTTTACTAGTTTTACTAGTTTTACTAGTTTTACTAGTTTTACTCGTTTTACTCGTTTTACTCGTTTTACTCGTTTTACTCGTTTTACTCGTTTTACTCGTTTTACTCGTTTTACTCGTTTTACTCGTTTTACTCGTTTTACTCGTTTTACTCGTTTTACTCGTTTTACTCGTGTTACTCGTTTTACTCGTTTTACTCGTTTTACTCGTTTTACTCGTTTTACTCGTTTTACTCGTTTTACTCGTTTTACTCGTTTTACTAGTTTTACTAGTTTTACTAGTTTTACTAGTTTTACTAGTTTTACTAGTTTTACTAGTTTTACTAGTTTTACTAGTTTTACTAGTTTTGCTCGTTTTACACGTTTTACTAGTTTTACTCGTTTTACTCGTTTTACTCGTTTTACTCGTTTTACTCGTTTTACTCGGTTTTCTCGTTTTACTCGTTTTACTCGTTTTACTCGTTTTTCTCGTTTTTCTCGTTTTTCTCGTTTTACTCGTTTTACTCGTTTTACTCGTTTTACTCGTTTTACTCGTTTTACTCGTTTTACTCGTTTTACCCGTTTTACTCGTTTTACTCG
>NW_027487141.1:0-17353 GCF_050908995.1 Andrena cerasifolii | reverse complement strand
TTTTTTTTAAAAAAAATTTTGAAAATTTTTTGAAAATTTTTTAAAAATTTTTTGAAAATTGTTTTATATTTTTTTTAAATTTTTGTATATTTTTTTTATTTAAAAATTCTTTTTTTATTTTTAAATTTTTTTTATTTTAATTTTTTTTAATTTTTAAAAATTTTTTTTTAATTTTTAAAAAAAAATTTTTTTTAATTTTTTAAAAAATTTTTGAAATTTTTTTTAATTTTTTAAAATTTTTTTTATATTTTTTAAAAATTTTTGTATATTTTTTTTATTTAAATTTTTTTTATATTTTAAAATTTTTTTATTTTTTTTAATTTTTTTTAAACAAAATTTTGAAATTTTTTTGAACATTTTTTAATTTTTTTTTGAAAATTTAAAAAAAAATTTTTTTAATTTTTTAAATTTTTTTTTTAAAATTTTTATTTAACTTTTTTTATTTTTTTTTAATTTTTTACAATTTTTTAAAAATTTTTTTTAAAATTTTTTTTAAAATTTTTTTATATTTTTTATTTATTTTTTTAAATTTTTGTTTAACTTTTTTTTAATTTTTTAAATTTTTTAAAATTTTTTTTAAATTTTTAAAATTTTTTAAATTTTTAAAAAAATTTTTTAAAATTTTTTTAAAGATTTTTTAAATTTTTTTTTTAAATTTTTTTAAAATTTATTTTAAAAAATTTGTTTTAATTTCTTAACAATTTTTAAATTTTTTTTATTTTATATTTGTTTTATTTTACTTTTTAAATTTTTTTAAACATTTTATATGTTTTTTTTAATTTTCTTATAAATTTTTCATTTTTTTTAATTTTTAAAATTTTTTAAAATTTTTTTAAAATTTTTTAAATTTTTAAAAATTTTTATAAATTTTTTTGAAATTTTTTAAAAAATTTTTTGAAAATTTTTTAAAAATTTTTTAAAAAATTTTTTGAAAATTTTTTAAAAATTTTTTGAAAATTTTTTAAAATTTTTTTTTAAAAAAATTGTTTTAATTTTTTAAGAATTTTTTAATTTTTTTTTAGTTTTTTTTTCTTTTAAATTTTTGTATATTTTTTTATTTAAAATTTTTATTTTATTTTTTAAATTTTTTATTTTAATTTTTTTTAATTTTTTTTAAATTTTTTTATATTTTTTTTAAAATTTTGTATATTTTTTTATTTAAATTTTTCATGTTTTAAAATTTTTTTAATTTTTTTTAAAAAAAATTTTGAAATTTTTTTGAAAATTTTTTAAAAATTTTTTGAAAATTAAAAAAATTTTTTTTTTTAATTTTTTAAAATTTTTTTTAAAATTTTTATTTAACTTTTTTATATTTTTTTATTTTTTAAAAAAAAATTTGAAAATTTTAAAAAAATTTTTTTGAAAATTTTTTAAAAATTTTTTGAAAATTTAAAAAAAATTTTTTTAAATTTTTTTATATTTTTTAATTTTTTTTAATTTTTATTTAATTTTTTAAATTTTTTTATAATTTAAGTTTTTTTTTTTAATTTTTTACAAATTTTTTTTTCAATTTTTTTATATTTTTTTTAAAAATTTGTTATAATTTTTTAACAATTTTTAATTTTTATTTTATATTTTTATTTTTCTTTTATTTTACTTTTTTAACTTTTTAAATTTTAAATGTTTTTTTTTTAATTTTCTTATAATTTTTTTATTTTTTTTAATATTTAAATTTTTTAAATTTTTTTTAAATTCTTTTAAATTTTTTTTTTAAATTTTTAAAATTTTTTTTTAAATTTTTTGAAAATTTTTAAAAAATTTTTTGAAAATTTTTAAAATTTTTTTTGAAAATTTAAAAGAATTTTTTTTTAATTTTTTAAATTTTTATTTAATTTTTTTTATTTTTTTTTTAATTTTTTTAAATTTTTTTGAAAATTTTTTAAAATTTTTTAAAATTTTTTTTAAATTTTTTTTATATTTTTTATTTAATTTTTTTAAAATTTTTGTTTAATTTTTTTTAATTTTAAAATTTTTTAAAATTTTTTTTAAATTTTTAAAATTTTTAAAATTTTTAAAAAATTTTTTTAAAATTTTTTTAATGATTTTTAAAATTTTTTTTAAATTTTTTTAGAATTTATTTTAAAAAATTTGTTTTAATTTCTTAACAATTTTTAAATTTCTTTAAATTTTATATTTGTTTTATTTTACTTTTTAATTTTTTTTAAACATTTTATATGTTTTTTTTAATTTTCTTATAAATTTTTCATTTTTTTTAATTTTTAAAATTTTTAAAAATTTTTTTTAAATTTTAAAATTTTTAAAACTTTTTTTTAAATTTTTTTATATTTTTTAAATTTAAAAAAATTTCTTTATTTTTTATTTTATTTTAATTTTAAAAATTTTTATTTATTTTTGTTTTAAATTATTATTTTTTTTAATTTTTATTTGTTTATTTTTTTTTAATTTCTTTTATTTTTCTTTTAAATTTTTGTATATTTTTTTTATTTAAATTTTTTTTATATTTTAAAATTTTTTTACTTTAATTTTTTTTATTTCTTTAAAAATTTGTTTTAATTTTTTAACAATTTTAAATTTTTATTTTTCATTTATTTTACTTTTTTAACTTTTTTAAATTTTAAATGTTTTTTTTTAATTTTCTTATAATTTTTTTATTTTTTTTAAATTTTTAAATTTATTAAAAATTTTTTTGAAATTTTTTTAAAAATTTTTTGAAAATTTTTTAAAAATTTTTTTTAAAAAATTGTTTTATTTTTTTAAGAATTTTTTAATTTTTTTTTTAATTTTTATTTTTCTTTTAAATTTTTGTATATTTTTTTTATTTAAAAATTCTTTTTTTATTTTTTAAATTTTTTTATTTTAATTTTTTTTAATTTTTTAAAAAAAATTTTGAAAATTTTTTAAAAATTTTTTGAAATTTTTTTAATTTTTTTAAAATTTTTTTAAACAAAATTTTGAAAATTTTTTGAACATTTTTTAAAATTTTTTTGAAAATTTAAAAAAAAATTTTTTTTAATTTTTTAAAATTTTTTTTTTAAATTTTTATTTAACTTTTTTTATTTTTTTTTAATTTTTTAAATTTTTTTAAAAATTTTTTTAAAATTTTTTTTAAAATTTTTTTTTAAATTTTTTTTATATTTTTTATTTATTTTTTTAAAATTTTTGTTTAACTTTTTTTTAATTTTTTAAATTTTTTAAAATTTTTTTTAAATTTTTAAATTTTTTTAAATTTTTAAAAATTTTTTTTAAATTTTTTTTAAAAATTTTTTAAAATTTTTTTTAAAATTTTTTTAAAATTTATTTTAAAAATTTGTTTTAATTTCTTAACAATTTTTAAATTTTTTTTAAATTTTATTTTTGTTTTATTTTACTTTTTAAATTTTTTTAAACATTTTATATGTTTTTTTTAATTTTCTTATAAATTTTTCATTTTTTTTAATTTTTAAAATTTTTTAAAATTTTTTTTAAATTTTTTAAATTTTTAAAAATTTTTTTAAATTTTTTTGAAATTTTTTTAAAAATTTTTTAAAAATTTTTATTTAACTTTTTTTTATTTTTTTATTTTTTAAAAAAAATTTGAAAATTTTAAAAAATTTTTTTGAAAATTTTTTAAAAATTTTTTGAAAATTTAAAAAATTTTTTTTTAAATTTTTTTATATTTTTTAATTTTTTTTAATTTTTATTTAATTTTTTAAATTTTTTTATAATTTAAGTTTTTTTTTTTTTAATTTTTTACAAAATTTTTTTTCAATTTTTTTATATTTTTTTAAAAATTTGTTTTAATTTTTTAACAATTTTTAATTTTTATTTTATATTTTTATTTTTCTTTTATTTTACTTTTTTAACTTTTTTAAATTTTAAATGTTTTTTTTTTAATTTTCTTATAATTTTTTTATTTTTTTTAATTTTTAAATTTTTAAAATTTTTTTTAAATTCTTTTAAATTTTTTTTTAAATTTTAAATTTTTTTTTTAAATTTTTTGAAAATTTTTAAAAAATTTTTTTAAAATTTTTTGAAATTTTTTTTAAATTTTTTAAAATTTTTTAAAAATTTTTTTATATTTTTTTTAAATTTTTGTATATTTTTTTATTTAAATTTTTTCATATTTTAAATTTTTTTTATTTTTTTATTTTTTTTCTAAAAAAAATTTTGAAAATTTTTTGAAAATTTTTTAAAAATTTTTTGAAAATTGTTTTATATTTTTTTTAAATTTTTGTATATTTTTTTTATTTAAAAATTCTTTTTTTATTTTAAATTTTTTTATTTTAATTTTTTTTAATTTTTTAAAATTTTTTTTTAATTTTTAAAAAAAAAATTTTTTTAATTTTTTAAAAATTTTTTTAATTTTTAAAAAATTTTTGAAATTTTTTTTAATTTTTTAAATTTTTTTTATATTTTTTAAAAATTTTTGTATATTTTTTTTATTTAAATTTTTTTTATATTTTAAAATTTTTTTTTATTTTTTTTAATTTTTTTAAACAAAATTTTGAAAATTTTTTGAACATTTTTAAAATTTTTTTTGAATATTTAAAAAAAAATTTTTTTAATTTTTTAAAATTTTTTTTAAAATTTTTATTTAACTTTTTTTAATTTTTAAAAAAAAAAATTGAAAATTTTAAAAAAAATTTCTTTATTTTGTATTTTATTTTAATTTTAAAAAAAAATATTTATTTTTGTTTTAAATTATTATTATTTAAAATTTTTATTTGTTTATTTTTTTTAAATTTCTTTTATTTTTCTTTTAAATTTTTGTATATTTTTTTTATTTTAATTTTTTTTTATAGTTTAAAATTTTTTTACTTAATTTTTTTTTATTTTTTTAAAAATTTTTTAAAAATTAAAAAATTTTTTTTTAATTTTTATTTTTCTTTTAAATTTTTGTATATTTTTTTTATTTAAAAATTCTTTTTTTATTTTTTAAATTTTTTTATTTTAATTTTTTTTAATTTTTTAAAAAAAATTTTGAAAATTTTTTGAAAATTTTTTGAAAATTTTTTAAAAATTTTTTGAAAATTTTTTTAATTTTTTTAAAAAATTTTTAAACAAAATTTTGAAAATTTTTTGAACATTTTTTAAATTTTTTTTGAAAATTTAAAAAAAAATTTTTTTAATTTTTTAAAATTTTTTTTTTAAATTTTTATTTAACTTTTTTTATTTTTTTTTAATTTTTTACAATTTTTTAAAATTTTTTTAAAATTTTTTTTAAAATTTTTTTAAAATTTTTTTATATTTTTTATTTATTTTTTTAAATTTTTGTTTAACTTTTTTTTAATTTTTTAAATTTTTTAAAATTTTTTTAAATTTTAAAATTTTTTAAATTTTTAAAAAAAAATTTTTAAAATTTTTTTAAAGATTTTTTAAATTTTTTAAAATTTATTTTAAAAAATTTGTTTTAATTTCTTAACAATTTTTAAATTTTTTTTTATTTTATATTTGTTTTATTTTACTTTTTAAATTTTTTTAAACATTTTATATGTTTTTTTTAATTTTCTTATAAATTTTTCATTTTTTTTAATTTTTAAAATTTTTAAAAATTTTTATAAATTTTTTTTTTTTTGAAAATTTTTTAAAAATTTTTTGAAAATTTTTTAAAATTTTTTTTTAAAAAAATTGTTTTAATTTTTTAAGAATTTTTTAATTTTTTTTTAGTTTTTTTTTCTTTTAAATTTTTGTATATTTTTTTATTTAAAATTTTTATTTTATTTTTTAAATTTTTTATTTTAATTTTTTTTAATTTTTTTAAAATTTTTTTATATTTTTTTTAAATTTTTGTATATTTTTTTATTTAAATTTTTCATATTTTAAAATTTTTTTAATTTTTTTTAAAAAAAATTTTGAAATATTTTTGAAATTTTTTTAAAAATTTTTTGAAAATTAAAAAAAAATTTTTTTTTAATTTTTTAAAATTTTTTTTAAAATTTTTATTTAACTTTTTTTTATTTTTTTTATTTTTTAAAAAAAAATTAGAAAATTTTAAAAAATTTTTTTGAAAATTTTTTAAAATTTTTTGAAAATTTAAAAAAAAATTTTTTTAATTTTTTTATATTTTTTAATTTTTTTTTAATTTTTATTTAATTTTTAAAATTTTTTTATAATTTAAGTTTTTTTTTTTTAATTTTTTACAAATTTTTTTTTAATTTTTTTATATTTTTTTTAAAAATTTGTTTTAATTTTTTAACAATTTTTAATTTTTATTTTATATTTTTTTTTCTTTTATTTTACTTTTTTAACTTTTTTAAATTTTAAATGTTTTTTTTTAATTTTCTTATAATTTTTTTATTTTTTTTAATTTTTAAATTTTTAAAATTTTTTTTTAAATTCTTTTAAATTTTTTTTTAAATTTTAAAAATTTTTTTTTAAATTTTTTGAAAATTTAAAAGAATTTTTTTTTAATTTTTTAAATTTTTATTTAACTTTTTTTATTTTTTTTTTAATTTTTTTAAATTTTTTTGAAAATTTTTTAAAATTTTTTAAAATTTTTTTTTAAAATTTTTTTTATATTTTTTATTTAATTTTTTTTAAATTTTTGTTTAACTTTTTTTAATTTTTTAAATTTTTTAAAATTTTTTTAAATTTTTAAAATTTTTAAAATTTTTAAAAAAATTTTTTAAAATTTTTAAAAAAATTTTTAAAATTTTTTTAATGATTTTTTAAAATTTTTTTTAAATTTTTTTAAAATTTATTTTAAAAAATTTGTTTTAATTTCTTAACAATTTTTAAATTTCTTTAAATTTTATATTTGTTTTATTTTACTTTTTAAATTTTTTAAAACATTTTATATGTTTTTTTTAATTTTCTTATAAATTTTTCATTTTTTTTAATTTTTAAAACTTTTAAAATTTTTTTTAAATTTTTAAAATTTTTAAAATTTTTTTTAAAATTTTTAAAATTTTTTTTAAAATTTTTTTATATTTTTTAAATTTAAAAAAATTTCTTTATTTTTTATTTTATTTTAATTTTAAAAAATTTTTATTTATTTTTGTTTTAAATTATTATTTTTTTTAATTTTTATTTGTTTATTTTTTTTTAATTTCTTTTATTTTTCTTTTAAATTTTTGTATATTTTTTTTATTTAAATTTTTTTTATATTTTAAAATTTTTTTACTTTAATTTTTTTTATTTCTTTAAAAATTTGTTTTAATTTTTTAACAATTTTTAATTTTTATTTTTCTTTTATTTTACTTTTTTAACTTTTTTAAATTTTAAATGTTTTTTTTTAATTTTCTTATAATTTTTTTATTTTTTTTAAATTTTTAAATTTTTTAAAAATTTTTTTGAAATTTTTTTAAACATTTTTTGAAAATTTTTTAAAAATTTTTTGAAAATTTTTCAAAAATTTTTTTTAAAAAAATTGTTTTAATTTTTTAAGAATTTTTTAATTTTTTTTTTAATTTTTATTTTTCTTTTAAATTTTTGTATATTTTTTTTATTTAAAATTTTTTTTTATTTTTTAAATTTTTTATTTTAATTTTTTTTAATTTTTTAAAAAAAATTTTGAAAATTTTTTAAAAATTTTTTGAAATTTTTTTAATTTTTTTAAAATTTTTTTAAACAAAATTTTGAAAATTTTTTGAACATTTTTTAAAATTTTTTTGAAAATTTAAAAAAAAATTTTTTTTAATTTTTTAAAATTTTTTTTTTAAATTTTTATTTAACTTTTTTATTTTTTTTTAATTTTTTTAAATTTTTTTTAAAAATTTTTTTAAAATTTTTTTTTTAAAATTTTTTTTAAAATTTTTTTTTAAATTTTTTTTATATTTTTTATTTATTTTTTTAAAATTTTTGTTTAACTTTTTTTAATTTTTAAATTTTTTAAATTTTTTAAAATTTTTAAATTTTTTTAAATTTTAAAAATTTTTTTTAAATTTTTTTAAAAATTTTTTAAAATTTTTTTTAAAATTTTTTTAAATTTATTTTAAAAAATTTGTTTTAATTTCTTAACAATTTTTAAATTTTTTTTAAATTTTATTTTTTGTTTTATTTACTTTTTAAATTTTTTTAAACATTTTATATGTTTTTTTTAATTTTCTTATAAATTTTTCATTTTTTTTAATTTTTAAAATTTTTTAAAATTTTTTTTAAATTTTTTAAATTTTTAAAATTTTTTAAATTTTTTTGAAATTTTTTTAAAAATTTTTTGAAAATTTTTTAAAATTTTTTTTTAAATAAATTGTTTTAATTTTTTAAGAATTTTTTAATTTTTTTTTTATTTTTTTTTTCTTTTAAATTTTTGTATATTTTTTTATTTAAAATTTTTATTTTATTTTTTAAATTTTTTATTTTAATTTTTTTTAATTTTTTTTAAATTTTTTTATATTTTTTTAAATTTTTGTATATTTTTTTATTTAAATTTTTCATATTTTAAAATTTTTTTAATTTTTTTTAAAAAAATTTTGAAATTTTTTTAAAAATTTTTTAAAAATTTTTATTTAACTTTTTTTATTTTTTTTATTTTTTAAAAAAAAATTTGAAAATTTTAAAAAATTTTTTTGAAAATTCTTTAAAAATTTTTTGAAAATTTAAAAAATTTTTTTAAATTTTTTTATATTTTTTAATTTTTTTTTAATTTTTATTTAATTTTTTAAATTTTTTTATAATTTAAGTTTTTTTTTTTTTAATTTTTTACAAAATTTTTTTTCAATTTTTTTATATTTTTTTTAAAATTTGTTTTAATTTTTTAACAATTTTTAATTTTTATTTTATATTTTTATTTTTCTTTTATTTTACTTTTTTAACTTTTTTAAATTTTAAATGTTTTTTTTTTAATTTTCTTATAATTTTTTTATTTTTTTTAATTTTTAAATTTTTAAAATTTTTTTTAAATTCTTTTAAATTTTTTTTTTAAATTTTTAAATTTTTTTTTTAAATTTTTTGAAAATTTTTAAAAAATTTTTTTAAAATTTTTTGAAATTTTTTTTAAATTTTTTAAAATTTTTTAAAAAATTTTTTATATTTTTTTTAAATTTTTGTATATTTTTTTATTTAAATTTTTTCATATTTTAAATTTTTTTTATTTTTTTATTTTTTTTCTAAAAAAAATTTTGAAAATTTTTTGAAAATTTTTTAAAAATTTTTTGAAAATTGTTTTATATTTTTTTTAAATTTTTGTATATTTTTTTATTTAAAAATTCTTTTTTTATTTTTAAATTTTTTTTATTTTAATTTTTTTTAATTTTTTAAAATTTTTTTTTAATTTTTAAAAAAAAAATTTTTTTAATTTTTTAAAAATTTTTTTTAATTTTTTAAAAAATTTTTGAAATTTTTTTTAATTTTTTTAAATTTTTTTTATATTTTTTAAAAATTTTTGTATATTTTTTTTATTTAAATTTTTTTTATATTTTAAAATTTTTTTATTTTTTTTAATTTTTTTTAAACAAAATTTTGAAAATTTTTTGAACATTTTTAAAATTTTTTTTGAATATTTAAAAAAAAATTTTTTTAATTTTTTAAAATTTTTTTTAAAATTTTTATTTAACTTTTTTTAATTTTTAAAAAAAAAATTGAAAATTTTAAAAAAAATTTCTTTATTTTGTATTTTATTTTAATTTTAAAAAAAAATATTTATTTTTGTTTTAAATTATTATTATTTAAAATTTTTATTTGTTTATTTTTTTTAAATTTCTTTTATTTTTCTTTTAAATTTTTGTATATTTTTTTTATTTTAATTTTTTTTTATAGTTTAAAATTTTTTTACTTAATTTTTTTTTATTTTTTTAAAAATTTTTTAAAAATTAAAAAATTTTTTTTTAATTTTTATTTTTCTTTTAAATTTTTGTATATTTTTTTTATTTAAAAATTCTTTTTTTATTTTTTAAATTTTTTTATTTTAATTTTTTTTAATTTTTTTAAAAAAAATTTTGAAAATTTTTTGAAAATTTTTTGAAAATTTTTTAAAAATTTTTTGAAAATTTTTTTAATTTTTTTAAAAAATTTTTAAACAAAATTTTGAAAATTTTTTGAAAATTTTTTGAACATTTTTTAAATTTTTTTTGAAAATTTAAAAAAAATTTTTTTTTAATTTTTTAAAATTTTTTTTTTAAATTTTTATTTAACTTTTTTTATTTTTTTTTAATTTTTTACAATTTTTTAAAATTTTTTTAAAATTTTTTTTAAAATTTTTTTTAAAATTTTTTTTATATTTTTTATTTATTTTTTTTAAATTTTTGTTTAACTTTTTTTTAATTTTTTAAATTTTTTAAAATTTTTTTTAAATTTTTAAAATTTTTTAAATTTTTAAAAAAAAATTTTTAAAATTTTTTTAAAGATTTTTTAAATTTTTTTAAAATTTATTTTAAAAAATTTGTTTTAATTTCTTAACAATTTTTAAATTTTTTTTTATTTTATATTTGTTTTATTTTACTTTTTAAATTTTTTTAAACATTTTATATGTTTTTTTTAATTTTCTTATAAATTTTTCATTTTTTTTAATTTTTAAAATTTTTAAAAATTTTTATAAATTTTTTTGAAATTTTTTTAAAAATTTTTTGAAAATTTTTTAAAAATTTTTTGAAAATTTTTTAAAAATTTTTTTTTAAAAAAATTGTTTTAATTTTTTAAGAATTTTTTAATTTTTTTTTAGTTTTTTTTTCTTTTAAATTTTTGTATATTTTTTTATTTAAAATTTTTATTTTATTTTTAAATTTTTTATTTAATTTTTTTTAATTTTTTTAAAATTTTTTTATATTTTTTTTAAATTTTTGTATATTTTTTTATTTAAATTTTTCATATTTTAAAATTTTTTTAATTTTTTTTAAAAAAAATTTTGAAATATTTTTGAAATTTTTTTAAAAATTTTTTGAAAATTAAAAAAAATTTTTTTTTAATTTTTTAAAATTTTTTTTAAAATTTTTATTTAACTTTTTTTTATTTTTTTTATTTTTTAAAAAAAATTTGAAAATTTTAAAAAATTTTTTTTTTAATTTTTTAAAAATTTTTTGAAAATTTAAAAAATTTTTTTTTTAATTTTTTTATATTTTTTAATTTTTTTTTAATTTTTATTTAATTTTTAAAATTTTTTTATAATTTAAGTTTTTTTTTTTTAATTTTTTACAAATTTTTTTTAATTTTCTTATAATTTTTTCATTTTTTTAATTTTTAAAATTTTTTAAAATTTTTTTTAAATTTTTAAAATTTTTAAAAATTTTTTAAAATTTTTTTGAAATTTTTTTAAAAATTTTTTGAAAATTTTTTAAAAATTTTTTGAAAATTTTTTAAAATTTTTTTTTAAAAAAATTGTTTTAATTTTTTAAGAATTTTTTAATTTTTTTAATCTTTTTTTCTTTTAAATTTTTGTATATTTTTTTATTTAAAATTTTTATTTTATTTTTTAAATTTTTTATTTTAATTTTTTTTAATTTTTTTAAATTTTTTTATATTTTTTTAAATTTTTGTATAATTTTTTATTTAAATTTTTTCATATTTTAAAATTTTTTTATTTTTTTAATTTTTTTTAAAAAAATTTTGAAATATTTTTGAAATTTTTTTAAAAATTTTTTGAAAATTAAAAAAAATTTTTTTTTAATTTTTTAAAATTTTTTTTAAAATTTTTATTTAACTTTTTTTATTTTTTTTATTTTTTAAAAAAAAAATTTAAAATTTTAAAAAATTTTTTTGAAAATTTTTAAAAATTTTTTGAAAATTTAAAAAATTTTTTTTTAATTTTTTTATATTTTTTAATTTTTTTTTAATTTTTATTTAATTTTTTAAATTTTTTATAATTTAAGTTTTTTTTTTAATTTTTTACAAATTTTTTTTTAATTTTTTTATATTTTTTTAAAATTTGTTTTAATTTTTTAACATTTTTAATTTTTATTTTATATTTTTTTTTCTTTTATTTTACTTTTTTAACTTTTTTAAATTTTAAATGTTTTTTTTTAATTTTCTTATAATTTTTTTATTTTTTTTAATTTTTAAATTTTTAAAATTTTTTTTAAATTCTTTTAAATTTTTTTTTTAAATTTTAAAAATTTTTTTTTAAATTTTTTGAAAATTTAAAAGAATTTTTTTTTAATTTTTTAAATTTTTATTTAACTTTTTTTATTTTTTTTTAATTTTTTAAAATTTTTTTGAAAATTTTTTAAAATTTTTTAAAATTTTTTTTTAAAATTTTTTTTATATTTTTTATTTAATTTTTTTAAATTTTTGTTTAACTTTTTTTAATTTTTTAATTTTTTAAATTTTTTTAAATTTTTAAAATTTTTAAAATTTTTAAAATTTTTAAAAAAATTTTTTTAAATTTTTAAAAAAATTTTTAAAATTTTTTTAATGATTTTTTAAAATTTTTTTAAATTTTTTTAAAATTTATTTTAAAAAATTTGTTTTAATTTCTTAACAATTTTTTAAATTTCTTTAAATTTTATATTTGTTTTATTTTACTTTTTAAATTTTTTAAAACATTTTATATGTTTTTTTTAATTTTCTTATAAATTTTTCATTTTTTTTAATTTTTAAAATTTTTAAAATTTTTTTTTAAATTTTTAAAATTTTTAAAATTTTTTTTAAAATTTTAAAAATTTTTTTTAAAATTTTTAAAATTTTTTTTAAAATTTTTTTATATTTTTTAAATTTAAAAAAATTTCTTTATTTTTTATTTTATTTTAATTTTAAAAAATTTTTATTTATTTTTGTTTTAAATTATTATTTTTTTAATTTTTATTTGTTTATTTTTTTTTAATTTCTTTTATTTTTCTTTTAAATTTTTGTATATTTTTTTATTTAAATTTTTTTTATATTTTAAAATTTTTTTACTTTAATTTTTTTTATTTCTTTAAAAATTTGTTTTAATTTTTTAACAATTTTTAATTTTTATTTTTCTTTTATTTTACTTTTTTAACTTTTTTAAATTTTAAATGTTTTTTTTTTAATTTTCTTATAATTTTTTTATTTTTTTTAAATTTTTAAATTTTTTAAAAATTTTTTTGAAATTTTTTTAAACATTTTTTGAAAATTTTTTAAAAATTTTTTGAAAATTTTTCAAAAATTTTTTTAAAAAAATTGTTTTAATTTTTTAAGAATTTTTTAATTTTTTTTTTAATTTTTATTTTTCTTTTAAATTTTTGTATATTTTTTTTATTTAAAATTTTTTTTTATTTTTTAAATTTTTTATTTTAATTTTTTTTAATTTTTTTTAAATTTTTTAAAATTTTTTTAAATTTTTGTATATTTTTTTATTTTAATTTTTTTTTATAGTTTAAAATTTTTTTACTTAATTTTTTTTTATTTTTTTAAAAATTTTTTAAAAATTTAAAAAATTTTTTTTAATTTTTATTTTTCTTTTAAATTTTTGTATATTTTTTTTATTTAAAAATTCTTTTTTTATTTTTTAAATTTTTTTATTTTAATTTTTTTTAATTTTTTTAAAAAAAATTTTGAAAATTTTTTAAAAATTTTTTGAAATTTTTTTTAAATTTTTTAAAATTTTTTTAAAATTTTTTTATATTTTTTTAAAATTTTTGTATATTTTTTTATTTAAATTTTTTCATATTTTAAAATTTTTTTATTTTTTTAATTTTTTTTAAAAAAATTTGAAAATTTTTTGAAAATTTTTTAAAAATTTTTTGAAAATTTTTAAAATTTTTTTTGAAAATTAAAAAATTTTTTTTTTTAATTTTTTAAAATTTTTTTTAAAATTTTTATTTAACTTTTTTTATTTTTTTTATTTTTTAAAAAAAATTTGAAAATTTTAAAAAATTTTTTTGAAAATTTTTTAAAAATTTTTTGAACATTTAAAAAAAAAATTTTTTAATTTTTTTATATTTTTTAATTTTTTTTAATTTTTAAAAATTTTTTTTTAAATTTTTATTTAACTTTTTTTATTTTTTTTTAATTTTTTACAATTTTTTAAAATTTTTTTAAAATTTTTTTTTAAAATTTTTTTTAAAATTTTTTTTATATTTTTTATTTATTTTTTTTAAATTTTTGTTTAACTTTTTTTTAATTTTTTAAATTTTTTAAAATTTTTTTTAAATTTTTAAAATTTTTTAAATTTTTAAAAAAAATTTTTAAAATTTTTTTAAAGATTTTTTAAATTTTTTTAAAATTTATTTTAAAAAATTTGTTTTAATTTCTTAACAATTTTTAAATTTTTTTTTATTTTATATTTGTTTTATTTTACTTTTTAAATTTTTTTAAACATTTTATATGTTTTTTTTAATTTTCTTATAAATTTTTCATTTTTTTTAATTTTTAAAATTTTTAAAAATTTTTATAAATTTTTTTGAAATTTTTTTAAAAATTTTTTGAAAATTTTTTAAAAATTTTTTGAAAATTTTTTAAAATTTTTTTTTAAAAAAATTGTTTTAATTTTTTAAGAATTTTTTAATTTTTTTTTATTTTTTTTTCTTTTAAATTTTTGTATATTTTTTTATTTAAAATTTTTATTTTATTTTTAAATTTTTTATTTTAATTTTTTTAATTTTTTTAAAATTTTTTTATATTTTTTTTAAATTTTTGTATATTTTTTTATTTAAATTTTTCATATTTTAAAATTTTTTTAATTTTTTTTAAAAAAATTTTGAAATATTTTTGAAATTTTTTTAAAAATTTTTTTGAAAATTAAAAAAAATTTTTTTTTAATTTTTTAAAATTTTTTTTAAAATTTTTATTTAACTTTTTTTTATTTTTTTTATTTTTTAAAAAAAATTTGAAAATTTTAAAAAATTTTTTTGAAAATTTTTTAAAAATTTTTTGAAAATTTAAAAAATTTTTTTTTTAATTTTTTTATATTTTTTAATTTTTTTTTAATTTTTATTTAATTTTTAAAATTTTTTTATAATTTAAGTTTTTTTTTTTTAATTTTTACAAATTTTTTTTAATTTTCTTATAATTTTTTCATTTTTTTTAATTTTTAAAATTTTTTTAAAATTTTTTTAAATTTTTAAAATTTTTAAAAATTTTTTAAAATTTTTTTGAAATTTTTTTAAAATTTTTTGAAAATTTTTTAAAAATTTTTTGAAAATTTTTTAAAATTTTTTTTAAAAAAATTGTTTTAATTTTTTAAGAATTTTTTAATTTTTTTTAATCTTTTTTTCTTTTAAATTTTTGTATATTTTTTTATTTAAAATTTTTATTTTATTTTTTAAATTTTTTATTTTAATTTTTTTTAATTTTTTTAAATTTTTTTATATTTTTTTAAATTTTTGTATAATTTTTTATTTAAATTTTTTCATATTTTAAAATTTTTTTATTTTTTTAATTTTTTTTAAAAAAAATTTTGAAATATTTTTGAAATTTTTTTAAAAATTTTTTGAAAATTAAAAAAAAATTTTTTTTTAATTTTTTAAAATTTTTTTTAAAATTTTTATTTAACTTTTTTTTATTTTTTTTATTTTTTAAAAAAAATTTAAAATTTTAAAAAATTTTTTGAAAATTTTTTAAAAATTTTTTGAAAATTTAAAAAAATTTTTTTTTAATTTTTTTATATTTTTTAATTTTTTTTTAATTTTTATTTAATTTTTTAAATTTTTTATAATTTAAGTTTTTTTTTTAATTTTTTACAAATTTTTTTTTAATTTTTTTATATTTTTTTTAAAAATTTGTTTTAATTTTTTAACAATTTTTAATTTTTATTTATATTTTTTTTTCTTTTATTTTACTTTTTTAACTTTTTTAAATTTTAAATGTTTTTTTTTAATTTTCTTATAATTTTTTTATTTTTTTTAATTTTTAAATTTTTAAAATTTTTTTTTAAATTCTTTTAAATTTTTTTTTTAAATTTTAAAAATTTTTTTTTAAATTTTTTGAAAATTTAAAAGAATTTTTTTTAATTTTTTAAATTTTTATTTAACTTTTTTTATTTTTTTTTTAATTTTTTTAAATTTTTTTGAAAATTTTTTAAAATTTTTTAAAATTTTTTTTTAAAATTTTTTTTATATTTTTTATTTAATTTTTTTAAATTTTTGTTTAACTTTTTTTTAATTTTTTAAATTTTTTAAAATTTTTTTTAAATTTTTAAAATTTTTAAAATTTTTAAAAAAATTTTTTTAAATTTTTAAAAAAATTTTTTAAAATTTTTTTAATGATTTTTTAAAATTTTTTTTAAATTTTTTTAAAATTTATTTTAAAAAATTTGTTTTAATTTCTTAACAATTTTTAAATTTCTTTAAATTTTATATTTGTTTTATTTTACTTTTTAAATTTTTTAAAACATTTTATATGTTTTTTTTAATTTTCTTATAAATTTTTCATTTTTTTTAATTTTTAAAATTTTTAAATTTTTTTTTAAATTTTTAAAATTTTTAAAATTTTTTTTAAAATTTTTAAAATTTTTTTAAAATTTTTTTATATTTTTTAAATTTAAAAAAATTTCTTTATTTTTTATTTTATTTTAATTTTAAAAAATTTTTATTTATTTTTGTTTTAAATTATTATTTTTTTTAATTTTTATTTGTTTATTTTTTTTAATTTCTTTTATTTTTCTTTTAAATTTTTGTATATTTTTTTTATTTAAATTTTTTTTATATTTTAAAATTTTTTTACTTTAATTTTTTTTATTTCTTTAAAAATTTGTTTTAATTTTTTAACAATTTTTAATTTTTATTTTTCTTTTATTTTACTTTTTTAACTTTTTTAAATTTTAAATGTTTTTTTTTAATTTTCTTATAATTTTTTTATTTTTTTTAAAATTTTAAATTTTTAAAATTTTTTTTTAAATTTTAAATTTTTAAAATTTTTTTTAAATTCTTTTAAATTTTTTTTTAATTTTTCAAAATTTTTTTTTAATTTTTTATTTAACTTTTTTATTTTTTTTTAATTTTTCAAAATTTTTTTTTAATTTTTTAAAATTTTTTTGAAAATTTTTTTAAAATTTTTTTAAAATTTTTTTAAATTTTTTTAAAATTTTTTTAAAATTTTTTTTTATATTTTTTATTTAATTTTTTTTAAATTTTTGTTTAACTTTTTTTTAATTTTTAAAATTTTTTGAAATTTTTTTTAAATTTTTGTATATTTTTTTTATTTAAAAATTCTTTTTTATTTTTAAATTTTTTTTATTTTAATTTTTTTTAATTTTTTTAAAAATTTTTTTTTTAATTTTTTTAAAAAATTTTTTTTTAATTTTTTAAAAATTTTTTTTAATTTTTTAAAAATTTTTTTTTTAATTTTTTAAAAATTTGTTGAAATTTTTTTTAATTTTTTAAAATTTTTTTTATATTTTTTAAAAATTTTTGTATATTTTTTTTATTTAAATTTTTTTATATTTTAAAATTTTTTTATTTTTTAAAATTTTTTTTAAACAAAATTTGAAAATTTTTTGAACATTTTTATATTTTTTTTTGAATATTTAAAAAAAAATTTTTTTAAATTTTTAAAATTTTTTTTAAAATTTTTATTTAACTTTTTTTAATTTTTTAAAAAAAAATTGAAAATTTAAAAAAATTTTTTTTAATTTTTTTAAATT
>NW_027487140.1:0-17353 GCF_050908995.1 Andrena cerasifolii | reverse complement strand
AGCAAAACGAGCAAAACTAGTAAAACGAGTAAAACGAGTAAAACGAGTAAAACGAGTAAAACGAGTAAAACGAGTAAAACGAGTAAAACGAGTAAAACGAGTAAAACGAGTAAAACGAGTAAAACGGGTAAAACGAGTAAACGAGTAAAACGAGTAAAACGAGTAAAACGAGTAAGAACGAGTAAAACGAGTAGAACGAGTAGAACGAGTAGAACGAGTAAAACGAGTAAAACGAGTAAAACGAGTAAAACGAGTAAAACGAGTAAAACGAGTAAAACGAGTAAAACGAGTAAAACGAGTAAAACGAGTAAAACGAGTAAAACGAGTAAAACGAGTAAAACGAGTAAAACGAGTAAAACGAGTAGAACGAGTAAAACGAGTAGAACGAGTAAAACGAGTAGAACGAGTAAAACGAGTAAAACGAGTAAAACGAGTAAAACGAGTAAAACGAGTAAAACGAGTAAAACGAGTAAAACGAGTAAAACGAGTAAAACGAGTAAAACGAGTAAAACGAGTGATACGACTAAAACGAGTAAAACGAGTAAAACGAGTAAAACGAGTAAAACGAGTAAAACGAGTAAAACGAGTAAAACGAGTAAAACGAGTAAAACGAGTAAAACGAGCAAAACTAGTAAAACGAGTAAAACGAGTAAAACGAGTAAAACGAGTAAAACGAGTAAAACGAGTAAAAACGAGTAAAACGAGTAAAACGGGTATACGAGTAAAACTAGTAAAACGAGTAAAACGAGTGATACGACTAAAACGAGTAAAACGAATAAAACTAGTAAAACGAGTAAAACGAGTAAAACGAGTAATACGAGTAAAACGAGTAAAACGAGTAAAACGAGTAAACAGAGTAAAACGAGTAAAACGAGTAAAACGAGTAAAACGAGTAAAACGAGTAAAACGAGTAAAACGAGTAAAACGAGTAAAACGAGTAAAACAAGTAAAACGAGTAAAACGAGTAAAACGAGTAAAACGAGTAAAACGAGTAAAACGAGTAAAACAAGTAAAATGAGTAAAACGAGTAAAACTAGTAAAACGAGTAAAACTAGTAAAACGAGTAAACGAGTAAAACGAGTAAAACGAGTAATACGAGTAATACGAGTAAAACGAGTAAAACGAGTAAAACGAGTAAAACGAGTAAAACGAGTAAAACGAGTAAAACGAGTAAAACGAGTAAAACGAGTAAAACGAGTAAAACGAGTAAAACGAGTAAAACGAGTAAAACGAAATACGAGTCATACGAGTAAAACGAGTAAAACGAGTAAAACGATTAAAACGAGTAAAACGAGTAAAACGAGTAAAACTAGTAAAACGAGTAAAACCGAGTAAAACGAGTAAACCGAGTAAAACGGGTAAAACGAGTAAAACGAATAAAAACGAATAAAACGAGTAAAACGAGTAAAACGAGTAAAACGAGTAAAACGAGTAAAACGAGTAAACGAGTAAAACGAGTAAAACTAGTAAAACGAGTAAAACGAGTAAAACGAGTAAAACGAGTAAAACGAGTAATACGAGTAATACGAAGTAAAACGAGTAAACGAGTAAAACGAGTAAAACGAGTAAAACGAGTAAAACGAGTAAAACGAGCAAAACTAGTAAAACGAGTAAAACGAGTAAAACGAGTAAAACGAGTAAAACGGGTATACGAGTAAAACTAGTAAAACGAGTAAAACGAGTGATACAACGAATAAAACTAGTAAAACGAGTAAAACGAGTAAAACGAGTAATACGAGTAAAACGAGTAAAACGAGTAAAACGAGTAAAACGAGTAAAACGAGTAAAACGAGTAAAACGAGTAAAACGAGTAAAACGAGTAAAACGAGTAAAACGAGTAAAACGAGTAAAACGAATAAAACAAGTAAAACGAGTAAAACGAGTAAAACGAGTAAAACGAGTAAAACGAGTAAAACGAGTAAAACAAGTAAAATGAGTAAAACGAGTAAAACTAGTAAAACGAGTAAAACTAGTAAAACGAGTAAAACGAGTAAAACGAGTAAAACGAGTAATACGAGTAATACGAGTAAAACGAGTAAAACGAGTAAAACGAGTAAAACGAGTAAAACGAGTAAAACGAGTAAAACGAGTAAAACGAGTAAAACGAGTAAAACGAGTAAAACGAGTAAAACGAGTAAAACGAGTAAAACGAGTAAAACGAGTAAAACGAGTAATACGAGTCATACGAGTAAAACGAGTAAACCGAGTAAAACGATTAAAACGAGTAAAACGAGTAAAACGAGTAAAACTAGTAAAACGAGTAAACCGAGTAAAACGAGTAAACCGAGTAAAACGGGTAAAACGAGTAAAACGAATAAAACGAATAAAACGAGTAAAACGAGTAAAACGAGTAAAACGAGTAAAACGAGTAAAACGAGTAAAACGAGTAAAACGAGTAAAACGAGTAAAACTAGTAAAACGAGTAAAACGAGTAAAACGAGTAAAACGAGTAAAACGAGTAATACGAGTAATACGAGTAAAACGAGTAAAACGAGTAAAACGAGTAAAACGAGTAAAACGAGTAAAACGAGTAAAACGAGCAAAACTAGTAAAACGAGTAAAACGAGTAAAACGAGTAAAACGAGTAAAACGAGTAAAACGAGTAAAACGAGGTAAAACGGGTATACGAGTAAAACGAGTAAAACTAGTAAAACGAGTAAAACGAGTGATACGACTAAAACGAGTAAAACGAGTAAAACGAGTAAAACTAGTAAAACGAGTAAAACGAGTAAAACGAGTAATACGAGTAAAACGAGTAAAACGAGTAAAACGAGTAAAACGAGTAAAACGAGTAAAACGAGTAAAACGAGTAAAACGAGTAAAACGAGTAAAACGAGTAAAACGAGTAAAACGAGTAAAACGAGTAAAACGAGTAAAACGAGTAAAACGAGTAAAACGAGTAAAACGAGTAAAACGAGTAAAACGAGTAAAACGAGTAAAACGAGTAAAACGAGTAAAACTAGTAAAACGAGTAAAACTAGTAAAACGAGTAAAACGAGTAAAACGAGTAAAACGAGTAATACGAGTAATACGAGTAAAACGAGTAAAACGAGTAAAACGAGTAAAACGAGTAAAACGAGTAAAACGAGTAAAACGAGTAAACGAGTAAAACGAGTAAAACGAGTAAAACGAGTAAAACGAGTAAAACGAGTAAAACGAGTAAAACGAGTAATACGAGTAATACGAGTAAAACGAGTAAAACGAGTAAAACGAGTAAAACGAGTAAAACTAGTAAAACGAGTAAAACGAGTAAAACGAGTAAAACGAGTAAAACGAGTAAAACGAGTAAAACGAGCAAAACTAGTAAAACTAGTAAAACGAGTAAAACGAGCAAAACGAGCAAAACTTGTAAAACGAGTAAAACGACTAAAACGAGTAAAACGAGTAAAACGAGTAAAACTAGTAAAACGAGTAAAACGAGTAAAACGAGCAATACGAGTAAAACGAGTAAAACGAGTAAAACGAGTAAAACGAGTAAAACGAGCAATACGAGTAAAACGAGTAAAACGAGTAAAACGAGTAAAACGAGTAAAACGAGTAAAACGAGTAAACCGAGTAAAACGGGTAAAACGAGTAAAACGAGTAAAACGAGTGAAACGAGTAAAACGAGTGAAACGAGTAAAACGAGTAAAACGAGTAAAACGAGTAAAACGAGTAATACGAGTAAAACGAGTAAAACGAGTAAAACGAGTAAAACGAGTAAAACGAGTAAAACGAGTAAAACGAGTAAAACGAGTAAAACGAGTAAAACGAGTAAAACGAGTAAAACGAGTAAAACGAGTAAAACGAGTAAAACGAGTAAAACGAGTAAAACGAGTAAAACGAGTAAAACGAGTAAAACGAGTAAAACGAGTAAAACTAGTAAAACGAGTAAAACGAGTAAAACGAGTAATACGAGTAATACGAGTATAACGAGTAAAACGAGTAAAACGAGTAAAACGAGTAAAACGAGTAAAACGAGTAAAACGAGTAAAACGAGTAAAACTAGTAAAACGAGTAAAACGAGTAAACCGAGTAAAACGAGTAAACCGAGTAAAACGGGTAAAACGAGTAAAACGAGTAAAACGAGTAAAACGAGTAAATCGAGTAAAACGAGTAAAACGAGTAAAACGAGTAAAACGAGTAAAACGAGTAAAACGAGTAAAACGAGTAAAACGAGCAAAACTAGTAAAACTAGTAAAACGAGTAAATCGAGCAAAACGAGTAAATCGAGCAAAACGAGCAAAACTAGTAAAACGAGTGAAACGAGTAAAACGAGTAAAACGAGTAAAACGAGTAAAACGAGTAAAACGAGTAAAACGAGTAAAACGAGTAAAACGAGTAAAACGAGTAAAACGAGTAGAACGAGTAGAACGAGTAAAACGAGTAGAACGAGTAGAACGAGTAGAACGAGTAGAACGAGTAGAACGAGTAGAACGAGTAAAACGAGTAAAACGAGTAAAACGAGTAAAACGAGTAAAACGAGTAAAACGAGCAAAACGAGTAAAACGAGTAAAACGAGTAAAACGAGTAAAACTAGTAAAACGAGTAAACCGAGTAAACGAGTAAACCGAGTAAAACGAGTAAAACGAGTAAAACGAATAAAACGAGTAAAACGAGTAAAACGAGTAAAACGAGTAAAACGAGTAAAACGAGTAAAACGAGTAAAACGAGTAAAACGAGTAAAACTAGTAAAACGAGTAAACCGAGTAAAACGAGTAAACCGAGTAAAACGGGTAAAACGAGTAAAACGAGTAAAACGAGTAAAACGAGTAAAACGAGTAAAACGAGTAAATCGAGTAAAACGAGTAAAACGAGTAAAACGAGTAAAACGAGTAAAACGAGTAAAACGAGTAAAACGAGTAAAACGAGTAAAACGAGTAAAACGAGTAAAACGAGTAAAACGAGTAAAACGAGTAAAACGAGTAAAACGAGCAAAACTAGTAAAACTAGTAAAACGAGTAAAACGAGTAAAACGAGTAAAACGAGTAGAACGAGTAGAACGAGTAGAACGAGTAAAACGAGTAAAACGAGTAAAACGAGTAGAACGAGTAAAACGAGTAAAACGAGTAAAACGAGTAAAACGAGTAAAACGAGTAAAACGAGTAAAACGAGTAAAACGAGTAAAACGAGTAAAACGAGTAAAACGAGTAAAACGAGTAAAACGAGTAAAACGAGTAAAACGAGTAAAACGAGTAAAACGAGTAAAACGAGTAAAACGAGTAAAACGAGTAAAACGAGTAAAACGAGTAAAACGATTAAAACGAGTAAAACGAGTAAAACGAGTAAAACGGGTAAACGAGTGAAACGAGTAAAACGAGTAAAACGAGTAAAACGAGTAAAACGAATAAAACGAGTAGAACGAGTAAAACGAGTAGAACGAGTAAAACGAGTAGAACGAGTAAAACGAGTAGAACGAGTAAAACGAGTAAAACGAGTAAAACGAGTAAAACGAGTAAAACGAGTAAAACGAGTAAAACGAGTAAAACGATTAAAACGAGTAAAACGAGTGATACGACTAAAACGAGTAAAACGAGTAAAACGAGTAAAACGAGTAAAACGAGTAAAACGAGTAAAACGAGTAAAACGAGTAAAACGAGTAAAACGAGCAAAACTAGTAAAACGAGTAAAACGAGTAAAACGAGCAAAACCAGTAAAACTAGTAAAACGAGCAAAACGAGCAAAACGAGCAAAACGAGTAAAACGAGTAAAACGAGTAAAACGAGTAAAACGAGTAAAACGAGTAAAACGAGTAAAACGAGTAAAACGAGTAAAACGAGTAAAACGAGTAAAACGAGTAAAACGAGTAAAACGAGTAAAACGAGTAAAACGAGTAAAACGAGTAAAACGAGTAAAACGAGTAAAACGAGTAAAACGAGTAAAACGAGTAAAACGAGTAAAACGAGTAAAACGAGTAAAACGAGTAAAACGAGTAAAACGAGTAAAACGATTAAAACGAGTAAAACGAGTAAAACGAGTAAAACGGGTAAACGAGTGAAACGAGTAAAACGAGTAAAACGAGTAAAACGAGTAAAACGAGTAAAACGAATAAAACGAGTAGAACGAGTAAAACGAGTAGAACGAGTAAAACGAGTAGAACGAGTAAAACGAGTAGAACGAGTAAAACGAGTAAAACGAGTAAAACGAGTAAAACGAGTAAAACGAGTAAAACGATTAAAACGAGTAAAACGAGTGATACGACTAAAACGAGTAAAACGAGTAAAACGAGTAAAACGAGTAAAACGAGTAAAACGAGTAAAACGAGTAAAACGAGTAAAACGAGTAAAACGAGTAAAACGAGCAAAACTAGTAAAACGAGTAAAACGAGTAAAACGAGCAAAACCAGTAAAACTAGTAAAACGAGTAAATCGAGCAAAACGAGCAAAACGAGCAAAACTAGTAAAACGAGTAAAACGAGTAAAACGAGTAAAACGAGTAAAACGAGTAAAACGAGTAAAACGAGTAAAACGAGTAAAACGAGTAAAACGAGTAAAACGAGTAAAACGAGTAAAACGAGTAAAACGAGTAAAACGAGTAAAACGAGTAGAACGGGTAAAACGAGTAAAACGAGTAAAACGAGTAAAACGAGTAGAACGAGTAAAACGAGTAGAACGAGTAGAACGAGTAGAACGAGTAGAACGAGTAGAACGAGTAAAACGAGTAAAACGAGTAAAACGAGTAAAACGAGTAAAACGAGTAAAACGAGTAAAACGAGTAAAACGAGTAAAACGAGTAAAACGAGTAAAACGAGTAAAACGAGTAAAACGAGTAAAACGAGTAGAACGAGTAAAACGAGTAAAACGAGTAATACGAGTAAAACGAGTAAAACGAGTAAAACGAGTAAAACGAGTAAAACGAGTAAAACGAGTAAAACGAGTAAAACGAGTAAAACGAGTAAAACGAGTAAAACAAGTAAAACGAGTAAAACTAGTAAAACGAGTAAAACGAGTGATACGACTAAAACGAGTAAAACGAGTAAATCTAGTAAAACGAGTAAAACGTGTAAAACGAGTAATACGAGTAAAACGAGTAAAACGAGTAAAACGAGTAAAACGAGTAAAACGAGTAATACGAGTAAAACGAGTAAAACGAGTAAAACGAGTAAAACTAGTAAAACGAGTAAAACGAGTAAAACGAGTAAAACGAGTAAAACGAGTAAAACGAGTAATACGAGTAATACGAGTAAAACGAGTAAAACGAGTAAAACGAGTAAAACGAGTAAAACGAGTAAAACGAGTAAAACGAGCAAAACTAGTAAAACGAGTAAAACGAGTAAAACGAGTAAAACGAGTAAAACGAGTAAAACGAGTAAAACGAGTAAAACGAGTAAAACGGGTATACGAGTAAAACGAGTAAAACTAGTAAAACGAGTAAAACGAGTGATACGACTAAAACGAGTAAAACGAGTAAATCTAGTAAAACGAGTAAAACGTGTAAAACGAGTAATACGAGTAAAACGAGTAAAACGAGTAAAACGAGTAAAACGAGTAAAACGAGTAAAACGAGTAAAACGAGTAAAACGAGTAAAACGAGTAAAACGAGTAAAACGAGTAAAACGAGTAAAACGAGTAAAACGAGTAAAACGAGTAAAACGAGTAAAACGAGTAAAACGAGTAAAACGAGTAAAACGAGTAAAACGAGTAAAACGAGTAAAACGAGTAAAACGAGTAAAACTAGTAAAACGAGTAAAACTAGTAAAACGAGTAAAACGAGTAAAACGAGTAAAACGAGTAATACGAGTAATACGAGTAAAACGAGTAAAACGAGTAAAACGAGTAAAACGAGTAAAACGAGTAAAACGAGTAAAACGAGTAAAACGAGTAAAACGAGTAAAACGAGTAAAACGAGTAAAACGAGTAATACGAGTAATACGAGTAAAACGAGTAAAACGAGTAAAACGAGTAAAACGATTAAAACGAGTAAAACGAGTAAAACGAGTAAAACTAGTAAAACGAGTAAACCGAGTAAAACGAGTAAACCGAGTAAAACGGGTAAAACGAGTAAAACGAATAAAACGAGTAAAACGAGTAAAACGAGTAAAACGAGTAAAACGAGTAAAACGAGTAAAACGAGTAAAACGAGTAAAACGAGTAAAACGAGTAAAACGAGTAAAACTAGTAAAACGAGTAAAACGAGTAAAACGAGTAAAACGAGTAAAACGAATAATACGAGTAATACGAGTAAAACGAGTAAAACGAGTAAAACGAGTAAAACGAGTAAAACGAGTAAAACGAGTAAAACGAGTAAAACGAGTAAAACGAGTAAAACGAGTAAAACGAGTAAAACTAGTAAAACGAGTAAAACGAGTAAAACGAGTAAAACGAGTAAAACGAGTAAAACGAGCAAAACTAGTAAAACTAGTAAAACGAGTAAAACGAGCAAAACGAGCAAAACTAGTAAAACGAGTAAAACGACTAAAACGAGTAAAACGAGTAAAACGAGTAAAACTAGTAAAACGAGTAAAACGAGTAAAACGAGCAATACGAGTAAAACGAGTAAAACGAGTAAAACGAGTAAAACGAGTAAAACGAGTAAAACGAGTAAACCGAGTAAAACGGGTAAAACGAGTAAAACGAGTAAAACGAGTGAAACGAGTAAAACGAGTGAAACGAGTAAAACGAGTAAAACGAGTAAAACGAGTAATACGAGTAAAACGAGTAAAACGAGTAAAACGAGTAAAACGAGTAAAACGAGTAAAACGAGTAAAACGAGTAAAACGAGTAAAACGAGTAAAACGAGTAAAACGAGTAAAACGAGTAAAACGAGTAAAACGAGTAAAACGAGTAAAACGAGTAAAACGAGTAAAACGAGTAAAACGAGTAAAACGAGTAAAACGAGTAAAACGAGTAAAACTAGTAAAACGAGTAAAACGAGTAAAACGAGTAATACGAGTAATACGAGTAAAACGAGTAAAACGAGTAAAACGAGTAAAACGAGTAAAACGAGTAAAACGAGTAAAACGAGTAAAACGAGTAAAACGAGTAAAACGAGTAAAACGAGTAAAACGAGTAAAACGAGTAAAACTAGTAAAACGAGTAAACCGAGTAAAACGAGTAAACCGAGTAAAACGGGTAAAACGAGTAAAACGAGTAAAACGAGTAAAACGAGTAAATCGAGTAAAACGAGTAAAACGAGTAAAACGAGTAAAACGAGTAAAACGAGTAAAACGAGTAAAACGAGTAAAACGAGTAAAACGAGCAAAACTAGTAAAACTAGTAAAACGAGTAAATCGAGCAAAACGAGCAAAACTAGTAAAACGAGTGAAACGAGTAAAACGAGTAAAACGAGTAAAACGAGTAAAACGAGTAAAACGAGTAAAACGAGTAAAACGAGTAAAACGAGTAAAACGAGTAGAACGAGTAGAACGAGTAGAACGAGTAGAACGAGTAGAACGAGTAAAACGAGTAAAACGAGTAAAACGAGTAAAACGAGTAAAACGAGTAAAACGAGTAAAACGAGTAAAACGAGTAAAACGAGCAAAACGAGTAAAACGAGTAAAACGAGTAAAACGAGTAAAACTAGTAAAACGAGTAAACCGAGTAAAACGAGTAAACCGAGTAAAACGAGTAAAACGAGTAAAACGAATAAAACGAGTAAAACGAGTAAAACGAGTAAAACGAGTAAAACGAGTAAAACGAATAAAACGAGTAAAACGAGTAAAACGAGTAAAACGAGTAAAACGAGTAAAACGAGTAAAACTAGTAAAACTAGTAAAACGAGTAAAACGAGTAAAACGAGTAAAACGAGTAAAACGAGTAAAACGAGTAATACGAGTAATACGAGTAAAACGAGTAAAACGAGTAAAACGAGTAAAACGAGTAAAACGAGTAAAACGAGTAAAACGAGTAAAACGAGTAAAACGAGTAAAACGAGTAAAACGAGTAAAACGAGTAAAACGAGTAAAACGAGTAAAACGAGTAAAACGAGTAAAACGAGTAAAACGAGTAAAACGAGTAAAACGAGTAAAACGAGTAAAACGAGTAAAACGAGTAAAACGAGTAAAACGAGTAAAACGAGTAAAACGAGTAAAACGAGTAAAACGATTAAAACGAGTAAAACGAGTAAAACGAGTAAACCGAGTAAAACGAGTAAACCGAGTAAAACGAGTAAAACGAGTAAAACGAGTAAAACGAGTAAAACGAGCAAAACTAGTAAAACTAGTAAAACGAGTAAATCGAGCAAAACGAGCAAAACTAGTAAAACGAGTAAAACGAGTAAAACGATTAAAACGAGTAAAACGAGTAAAACTAGTAAAACGAGTAAAACGAGTGATACGACTAAAACGAGTAAAACGAGTAAAACGAGTAAAACGAGTAAAACGAGTAAAACGAGTAAAACGAGTAAAACGAGTAAAACGAGTAAAACGAGTAAAACGAGTAAAACGAGTAAAACGAGTAAAACGAGTAAAACGAGTAAAACGAGTAAAACGAGTAAAACGAGTAAAACGAGTAAAACGAGTAAAACGAGTAAAACGAGTAAAACGAGTAAAACGAGTAAAACGAGTAAAACGAGTAAAACGAGTAAAACGATTAAAACGAGTAAAACGAGTAAAACGAGTAAACCGAGTAAAACGAGTAAACCGAGTAAAACGAGTAAAACGAGTAAAACGAGTAAAACGAGTAAAACGAGCAAAACTAGTAAAACTAGTAAAACGAGTAAATCGAGCAAAACGAGCAAAACTAGTAAAACGAGTAAAACGAGTAAAACGATTAAAACGAGTAAAACGAGTAAAACTAGTAAAACGAGTAAAACGAGTGATACGACTAAAACGAGTAAAACGAGTAAAACGAGTAAAACGAGTAAAACGAGTAAAACGAGTAAAACGAGCAAAACTAGTAAAACGAGTAAAACGAGTAAAACGAGTAAAACGAGTAAAACGAGTAAACCGAGTAAAACGGGTAAAACGAGTAAAACGAGTAAAACGAGTAAAACGAGTAAAACGAGTAAATCGAGTAAAACGAGTAAAACGAGTAAAACGAATAAAACGAGTAAAACGAGTAAAACGAGTAAAACGAGTAAAACGAGTAAAACGAATAAAACGAGTAAAACGAGTAAAACGAGTAAAACGAGTAAAACGAGTAAAACGAGTAAAACTAGTAAAACGAGTAAAACTAGTAAAACGAGTAAAACGAGTAAAACGAGTAAAACGAGTAAAACGAGTAAAACGAGTAAAACGAGTAATACGAGTAATACGAGTAAAACGAGTAAAACGAGTAAAACTAGTAAAACGAGTAAAACGAGTGATACGACTAAAACGAGTAAAACGAGTAAAACGAGTAAAACGAGTAAAACGAGTAAAACGAGTAAAACGAGTAAAACGAGTAAAACGAGCAAAACTAGTAAAACGAGTAAACCGAGTAAAACGGGTAAAACGAGTAAAACGAGTAAAACGAGTAAAACGAGTAAAACGAGTAAATCGAGTAAAACGAGTAAAACGAGTAAAACGAATAAAACGAGTAAAACGAGTAAAACGAGTAAAACGAGTAAAACGAGTAAAACGAATAAAACGAGTAAAACGAGTAAAACGAGTAAAACGAGTAAAACGAGTAAAACGAGTAAAACTAGTAAAACGAGTAAAACGAGTAAAACGAGTAAAACGAGTAAAACGAGTAAAACGAGTAAACCGAGTAAAACGGGTAAAACGAGTAAAACGAGTAAAACGAGTAAAACGAGTAAATCGAGTAAAACGAGTAAAACGAGTAAAACGAGTAAAACGAGTAAAACGAGTAAAACGAGCAAAACTAGTAAAACTAGTAAAACGAGTAAATCGAGCAAAACGAGCAAAACTAGTAAAACGAGTAAAACGAGTAAAACGAGTAAAACGAGTAAAACGAGTAAAACGAGTAAAACGAGTAAAACGAGTAAAACGAGTAAAACGAGTAAAACGAGTAAAACGAGTAAAACGAGTAAAACGAGTAAAACGAGTAAAACGAGTAAAACGAGTAAAACGAGTAAAACGAGTAAAACGAGTAAAACGAGTAAAACGAGTAAAACGAGTAAAACGGGTATACGAGTAAAACGGGTATACGAGTAAAACGAGTAAAACTAGTAAAACGAGTAAAACGAGTAAAACGAGTAAAACGAGTAAAACGAGTAAAACGAGTAAAACGAGTAAAACGAGTAAAACGAGTAAAACGAGTAAAACGAGTAAAACGAGTAAAACGATTAAAACGAGTAAAACGAGTAAAACGAGTAAAACTAGTAAAACGAGTAAACCGAGTAAAACGAGTAAACCGAGTAAAACGGGTAAAACGAGTAAAACGAATAAAACGAATAAAACGAGTAAAACGAGTAAAACGAGTAAAACGAGTAAAACGAGTAAAACGAGTAAAACGAGTAAAACGAGTAAAACTAGTAAAACGAGTAAAACGAGTAAAACGAGTAAAACGAGTAAAACGAGTAATACGAGTAATACGAGTAAAACGAGTAAAACGAGTAAAACGAGTAAAACGAGTAAAACGAGTAAAACGAGTAAAACGAGCAAAACTAGTAAAACGAGTAAAACGAGTAAAACGAGTAAAACGAGTAAAACGAGTAAAACGAGTAAAACGAGTAAAACGAGTAAAACGGGTATACGAGTAAAACGAGTAAAACTAGTAAAACGAGTAAAACGAGTGATACGACTAAAACGAGTAAAACGAGTAAAACTAGTAAAACGAGTAAAACGAGTAAAACGAGTAATACGAGTAAAACGAGTAAAACGAGTAAAACGAGTAAAACGAGTAAAACGAGTAAAACGAGTAAAACGAGTAAAACGAGTAAAACGAGTAAAACGAGTAAAACGAGTAAAACGAGTAAAACGAGTAAAACGAGTAAAACGAGTAAAACGAGTAAAACGAGTAAAACGAGTAAAACGAGTAAAACGAGTAAAACGAGTAAAACGAGTAAAACGAGTAAAACGAGTAAAACGAGTAAAACGAGTAAAACGAGTAAAACGAGTAAAACGAGTAAAACGAGTAAAACTAGTAAAACGAGTAAAACTAGTAAAACGAGTAAAACGAGTAAAACGAGTAAAACGAGTAATACGAGTAATACGAGTAAAACGAGTAAAACGAGTAAAACGAGTAAAACGAGTAAAACGAGTAAAACGAGTAAAACGAGTAAAACGAGTAAAACGAGTAAAACGAGTAAAACGAGTAAAACGAGTAAAACGAGTAATACGAGTAATACGAGTAAAACGAGTAAAACGAGTAAAACGATTAAAACGAGTAAAACGAGTAAAACGAGTAAAACTAGTAAAACGAGTAAACCGAGTAAAACGGGTAAAACGAGTAAAACGAATAAAACGAGTAAAACGAGTAAAACGAGTAAAACGAGTAAAACGAGTAAAACGAGTAAAACGAGTAAAACGAGTAAAACGAGTAAAACGAGTAAAACTAGTAAAACGAGTAAAACGAGTAAAACGAGTAAAACGAATAATACGAGTAATACGAGTAAAACGAGTAAAACGAGTAAAACGAGTAAAACGAGTAAAACGAGTAAAACGAGTAAAACGAGTAAAACGAGTAAAACGAGTAAAACGAGTAAAACTAGTAAAACGAGTAAAACGAGTAAAACGAGTAAAACGAGTAAAACGAGTAAAACGAGCAAAACTAGTAAAACTAGTAAAACGAGTAAAACGAGCAAAACGAGCAAAACTTGTAAAACGAGTAAAACGACTAAAACGAGTAAAACGAGTAAAACGAGTAAAACTAGTAAAACGAGTAAAACGAGTAAAACGAGCAATACGAGTAAAACGAGTAAAACGAGTAAAACGAGTAATACGAGTAATACGAGTAAAACGAGTAAAACGAGTAAAACGAGTAAAACGAGTAAAACGAGTAAAACGAGTAAAACGAGTAAAACGAGTAAAACGAGTAAAACGAGTAAAACGAGTAAAACGAGTAAAACGAGTAAAACGAGTAATACGAGTAATACGAGTAAAACGAGTAAAACGAGTAAAACGATTAAAACGAGTAAAACGAGTAAAACGAGTAAAACTAGTAAAACGAGTAAACCGAGTAAAACGAGTAAACCGAGTAAAACGGGTAAAACGAGTAAAACGAATAAAACGAGTAAAACGAGTAAAACGAGTAAAACGAGTAAAACGAGTAAAACGAGTAAAACGAGTAAAACGAGTAAAACGAGTAAAACTAGTAAAACGAGTAAAACGAGTAAAACGAGTAAAACGAATAATACGAGTAATACGAGTAAAACGAGTAAAACGAGTAAAACGAGTAAAACGAGTAAAACGAGTAAAACGAGTAAAACGAGTAAAACGAGTAAAACGAGTAAAACTAGTAAAACGAGTAAAACGAGTAAAACGAGTAAAACGAGTAAAACGAGTAAAACGAGTAAAACGAGCAAAACTAGTAAAACTAGTAAAACGAGTAAAACGAGCAAAACGAGCAAAACTTGTAAAACGAGTAAAACGACTAAAACGAGTAAAACGAGTAAAACGAGTAAAACTAGTAAAACGAGTAAAACGAGTAAAACGAGCAATACGAGTAAAACGAGTAAAACGAGTAAAACGAGTAAAACGAGTAAAACGAGCAATACGAGTAAAACGAGTAAAACGAGTAAAACGAGTAAAACGAGTAAAACGAGTAAAACGAGTAAACCGAGTAAAACGGGTAAAACGAGTAAAACGAGTAAAACGAGTGAAACGAGTAAAACGAGTGAAACGAGTAAAACGAGTAAAACGAGTAAAACGAGTAAAACGAGTAATACGAGTAAAACGAGTAAAACGAGTAAAACGAGTAAAACGAGTAAAACGAGTAAAACGAGTAAAACGAGTAAAACGAGTAAAACGAGTAAAACGAGTAAAACGAGTAAAACGAGTAAAACGAGTAAAACGAGTAAAACGAGTAAAACGAGTAAAACGAGTAAAACGAGTAAAACGAGTAAAACGAGTAAAACGAGTAAAACGAGTAAAACGAGTAAAACTAGTAAAACGAGTAAAACGAGTAAAACGAGTAATACGAGTAATACGAGTATAACGAGTAAAACGAGTAAAACGAGTAAAACGAGTAAAACGAGTAAAACGAGTAAAACGAGTAAAACGAGTAAAACGAGTAAAACGAGTAAAACTAGTAAAACGAGTAAACCGAGTAAAACGAGTAAACCGAGTAAAACGGGTAAAACGAGTAAAACGAGTAAAACGAGTAAAACGAGTAAATCGAGTAAAACGAGTAAAACGAGTAAAACGAGTAAAACGAGTAAAACGAGTAAAACGAGTAAAACGAGCAAAACTAGTAAAACTAGTAAAACGAGTAAATCGAGCAAAACGAGCAAAACTAGTAAAACGAGTGAAACGAGTAAAACGAGTAAAACGAGTAAAACGAGTAAAACGAGTAAAACGAGTAAAACGAGTAAAACGAGTAAAACGAGTAAAACGAGTAGAACGAGTAGAACGAGTAAAACGAGTAGAACGAGTAGAACGAGTAGAACGAGTAGAACGAGTAGAACGAGTAAAACGAGTAAAACGAGTAAAACGAGTAAAACGAGTAAAACGAGTAAAACGAGCAAAACGAGTAAAACGAGTAAAACGAGTAAAACGAGTAAAACTAGTAAAACGAGTAAAACGAGTAAAACGAGTAAAACGAGTAAAACGAATAATACGAGTAATACGAGTAAAACGAGTAAAACGAGTAAAACGAGTAAAACGAGTAAAACGAGTAAAACGAGTAAAACGAGTAAAACGAGTAAAACGAGTAAAACGAGTAAAACGAGTAAAACTAGTAAAACGAGTAAAACGAGTAAAACGAGTAAAACGAGTAAAACGAGTAAAACGAGCAAAACTAGTAAAACTAGTAAAACGAGTAAAACGAGCAAAACGAGCAAAACTTGTAAAACGAGTAAAACGACTAAAACGAGTAAAACGAGTAAAACGAGTAAAACTAGTAAAACGAGTAAAACGAGTAAAACGAGCAATACGAGTAAAACGAGTAAAACGAGTAAAACGAGTAATACGAGTAATACGAGTAAAACGAGTAAAACGAGTAAAACGAGTAAAACGAGTAAAACGAGTAAAACGAGTAAAACGAGTAAAACGAGTAAAACGAGTAAAACGAGTAAAACGAGTAAAACGAGTAAAACGAGTAAAACGAGTAATACGAGTAATACGAGTAAAACGAGTAAAACGAGTAAAACGATTAAAACGAGTAAAACGAGTAAAACGAGTAAAACTAGTAAAACGAGTAAACCGAGTAAAACGAGTAAACCGAGTAAAACGGGTAAAACGAGTAAAACGAATAAAACGAGTAAAACGAGTAAAACGAGTAAAACGAGTAAAACGAGTAAAACGAGTAAAACGAGTAAAACGAGTAAAACGAGTAAAACTAGTAAAACGAGTAAAACGAGTAAAACGAGTAAAACGAATAATACGAGTAATACGAGTAAAACGAGTAAAACGAGTAAAACGAGTAAAACGAGTAAAACGAGTAAAACGAGTAAAACGAGTAAAACGAGTAAAACGAGTAAAACGAGTAAAACTAGTAAAACGAGTAAAACGAGTAAAACGAGTAAAACGAGTAAAACGAGTAAAACGAGTAAAACGAGCAAAACTAGTAAAACTAGTAAAACGAGTAAAACGAGCAAAACGAGCAAAACTTGTAAAACGAGTAAAACGACTAAAACGAGTAAAACGAGTAAAACGAGTAAAACTAGTAAAACGAGTAAAACGAGTAAAACGAGCAATACGAGTAAAACGAGTAAAACGAGTAAAACGAGTAAAACGAGTAAAACGAGCAATACGAGTAAAACGAGTAAAACGAGTAAAACGAGTAAAACGAGTAAAACGAGTAAAACGAGTAAACCGAGTAAAACGGGTAAAACGAGTAAAACGAGTAAAACGAGTGAAACGAGTAAAACGAGTAAAACGAGTGAAACGAGTAAAACGAGTAAAACGAGTAAAACGAGTAAAACGAGTAATACGAGTAAAACGAGTAAAACGAGTAAAACGAGTAAAACGAGTAAAACGAGTAAAACGAGTAAAACGAGTAAAACGAGTAAAACGAGTAAAACGAGTAAAACGAGTAAAACGAGTAAAACGAGTAAAACGAGTAAAACGAGTAAAACGAGTAAAACGAGTAAAACGAGTAAAACGAGTAAAACGAGTAAAACTAGTAAAACGAGTAAAACGAGTAAAACGAGTAATACGAGTAATACGAGTATAACGAGTAAAACGAGTAAAACGAGTAAAACGAGTAAAACGAGTAAAACGAGTAAAACGAGTAAAACGAGTAAAACGAGTAAAACTAGTAAAACGAGTAAACCGAGTAAAACGAGTAAACCGAGTAAAACGGGTAAAACGAGTAAAACGAGTAAAACGAGTAAAACGAGTAAATCGAGTAAAACGAGTAAAACGAGTAAAACGAGTAAAACGAGTAAAACG